>NC_090371.1:239479692-239796488 GCF_036365525.1 Heterodontus francisci
TCTCTGACACTCTCTGACAGTCTCTGACACACTCTGTCACTCTCTGACACTCTCTGACACTCTCAGAAACTCTCAGACCATCTCTGATACTATCTGTCACTCTCTGCCACTCTCTGACACTCTCAGAAACTCTCTGACAATCTCTGACACTCTCAGACACTCTCTGACACTCTCAGACACTCTCTTTCACTCTCTGACACACTCTGTCTCTCTCTGACACTCTCTGACACTCACTGACACACTCTGACACTCTCTGACACACTCTGACACTCTATGACACTCTCTGACACTCTCTGACACACTCTGACACTCTCTGAAACTCTCTGACACTCTCTGACACTCTCTGACACTCTCTGTCACTCTCTGTCACTCTCTGACACTCTGAGACATTCTCAGAAACTCTCTGATACTCTCTGACATTCTCTGACACTCTCTGACAGTCTCTGACACTCTCTGTCACTCTCTGTCACTCTCTTTCACTCTCTGACACACTCTGACACTCTCAGAAACTCTCTGAAACTCTCTGACATTCTCTGACACTCGATGTCACGCTCTGACACTCTCTGTCACTCTCAGACACTCTCAGAAGCTCTCTGACACGTTCAGACACTCTCTGACACTCTGTGGCACTCTGACACTCTCGGACACTCTCGGAACCTCTCTGACACTCACATAAACTCTCAGAGACTCTCTTACTCTCTCAGACACTCTCTGACAAACTCTGACACACACTGTCACTCTGTGACACACTCTGACACTCTCAGAAACTCTCTGACACTCTCTGACATTCTCTGACTCTCTCAAACACTCTCAGACACACTCTGACACACTTTGTCACTATCTGACACTCTCAGACACACTCTGACACTCTCAGAAACTCTCTGACACTCTCAGACATTCTCTGACACTCTCAGACATTCTCTTTCACTCTCTGACACACTCTGTCTCTCTCTGACACTCTCTGACACTCTCTGACACACTCTGACACTCTCTGAAACTCTCTGACACTCTCTGACACTCTCTGTCACTCTCTGTCACTCTCTGTCACTCTCTGACACTCTCAGACACTCTCAGAAACTCTCTGATACTCTCTGACATTCTCTGACACTCTCTGACAGTCTCTGACACGCTCTGTCACTCTCTGACACTCTCTGACACTCTCAGAAACTCTCTGACAATCTCTGACCCTCTCTGATACTCTCTGTCACTCTCTGTCACTCTCTGTCACTCTCTGACACTCTCTGACACACTCTGACACTCTCAGAAACTCTCTGACACTCTCTGACACTCTCTGACATTCTCTGACAATCTCTCTCACCTTCAGACACTCTCTGTCACTCTCTGACACATTCTGTCACTCTCTGACACTCTCTGACACACTCTGACACTCTCTGACACTCTATGACCCGCTCTGACACTCTCTGACACTCTCAGACACTCTCTGACAATCTCTCTCACTCTCAGACACTCTCAGAAACTCTCTGACACGTTCAGACACTCTCTGACACTCTGTGACACTCTGACACTCTCAGACACTCTCAGAACCTCTCTGACACTCACATAAACTCTCAGAAACTCTCTGACACTCTCGGACACTCTCTGACACACTCTAACACACATTGTCACTCTGTGACACACTCTGACACTCACAGAAACTCTCTGACACTCTCTGACACTCTCTGACACGGTCAGACACTCTCTGACACACTCTGACATTCTCTGACTCTCTCTGACACTCTCAGACACACTCTGTCACTATCTGACACTCTCAGACACACTCTGACACTCTCAGAATGTCTCTGACACTCTCTGACACTCTCTGACACTCTCAGACACTCTCAGACTCATCTGAAACTCTCTGACATTCTCTGACAGTCTCTGACACTCTCAGACACTCTCAGAAACTGTCTGACACTCTCTGACACTCTCAGACACTCTCAGACTCATCTGAAACTCTCTGACATTCTCTGACAGTCTCTGACACTCTCAGACACTCTCAGAAACTCTCTGACACTCTCTGACACTCTCTGATAATCTCAGACACTCTCAGAAACTCTCTGACACTCTCTGACACTCTCTGACACCTTCAGACACTCTCTGTCACTCTCTGACACATTCTGTCACTCTCTGACACTCTCTGAAACTCTCTGAAACTTTCTGACACTCTCTGTCACTCTCTGTCACTCTCTGACACTCTCTGAAACTCTCTGAAACTTTCTGACACTCTCTGTCACTCTCTGACACTCTCTGACACTCTCAGAAACTCTCTGACAAAATCTGTCACTCTCTGACACTCTCTGACACTCTCTGTCACTCTCTGACTCTCTCAGAAACCGTCTGACACTCTCTGACACTCTCTGACACTCTCAGACACTCTCTGTCACTCTCTGACACACTCTGAAACTCTCAGACACTCTCTGACACACTCTGTCACTCTCTGACACTCTCAGAATCTCGCTGACACTCTCTAACACACTCTGTCACTCTCTGACACTCTCTGTCACTCTCTGACACCCTCTGACACTCTCAGAATCTCTCTGTCACTCTCTGACACACTCTGTCACACTCTGACACTCTCTGACACTCACTGACACACTCTGACACTCTCTGACAATCTCAGACACTCTCAAACACTCTCTGACACTCTCTGATAACCTCAGACACTCTGAGAAACTTTCTGACACTCTCTGACACTCTCTGACACTCTCAGACACTCTCTGTCACTCTCTGACACATTCTGTCACTCTCTGACACTCTCTGACACGCTCTGTCACTGTCTGACTCTCTCTGACACTCTCTGACACTCTCTGTCACTCTCTGACACTCTCAGACACTCTCAGAAACCCTCTGACACTCTCTGACACTCTCTGACACACTCTGACACTCTCTGTCACTCTCTGACACTCTCAGACACTCTCAGAAACCCTCTGACACTCTGTGACACTCTCTTTCACTCTCTGACACTCTCTGACACTCTCAGACACTCTCTGACAATCTCAGACACTCTCTGACACTCCCTGACACTCTCAGACACTCTCTGACACACTCTGTCACTCTCTGACACTCTCAGAAACTCGCTGACACTCTCTGACACTCTCAGATACTTTCTGTCACTTTCTGACACACTCTGTCACTCTCTGACACTCTCTGTCACTCTCTGACACCTCGGACACTCTCTGACACTCTCAGAATCTCTCTGTCACTCTCTGACACACTCTGTCACAGTCTGACACTCTCTGACACTCTCTGACACACTCTGACACTCTCTGAAACTCTCTGACACTCTCTGACACATTCTGTCACTCTCTGAAACTCTCTGACACACTCTGACACTCTCTGAAAATCTCTGACACTCTCTGTCACTCTCTGACACTCTCTGACACTCTCAGAAACTCTCTGACAAACTCTGTCACTCTCTGACACTCTCTGACACTCTCTGTCACTCTCTGACTCTCTCAGAAACCGTCTGACACTCTCTGACACACTCTGACACTCTCAGACACTCTCTGTCACTCTCTGACACACTCTGTCACTCTCTGACACGCTCTGACTCTCTCAGAAACTCTCTGACACTCTCTGACAATCTCAGAAAATCTCAGAAACTCTCTGACACTCTCTGACACTCTCTGACACTCTCAGAATCTCTCTGACACTCTCTGTCACTGTCTGACACTCTCTGACACTCTCAGACACTCTCTGACACACTGTCACTCTCTGACACTCTCAGAAACTCGCTGACACTCTCTGACACTCTCAGATACTCTCTGTCACACTCTGAAACACTCTGTCACTCTCTGACACTCTCTGTCACTCTCTGACACTCTCGGACACTCTCTGACACTCTCTGAAACTCTCTGTCACTCTCTGACACTCTCTGTCACTCTCTGACACTCTCTGACACACTCTGACACTCTCTGAAACTCTCTGACACTCTCTTTCACTCTCTGACACTCTCTGACACTCTCAGAAACTCTCTGACAAACTCTGTCACTCTCTGACACTCTCTGACACTCTCTGTCACTCTCTGACTCTCTCAGAAAACGTCTGACACACTCTGACACTCTCTGACACTCTCTGTCACTCTCTGACACACTCTGTCACTCTCTGACACACTCTGACACGCTCTGACACTCTCAGAAACTCTCTGACACTCTCTGACAATCTCAGAAACTCTCAGAAACTCTCTGAAACTCTCTGACACTCTCTGACACTCTCAGAAACACTCTGTCACTCTCTGACACCCTCTGACACACTCTGACACTCTCAGAATCTCTCTGACACTCTCTGTCACTGTCTGACACTCTCTGACACTCTCAGACACTCTCTGACACACTCTGTCACTCTCTGACACTCTCAGAAACTCGCTGACACTCTCTGACACTCTCAGATACTCTCTGTCACTCTCTGACACACTCTTTCACTCTCTGACACTCTCTGTCACTCTCTGACACTGTCGGACACTCTCTGACACTCTCAGAATCTCTCTGTCACTCTCTGACACACCTTGTCACACTCTGACACTCTCTGACACTCTCTGACACACTCTGACACTCTCTGAAACTCTCTGACACTCTCTGACACTCTCTGTCACGCTCTGACACTCTCTGACAATCTCAGACACTCTCAAACACTCTCTGACACTCTCTGATAACCTCAGACACTCTGAGAAACTCTCTGACACTCTCTGACACTCTCAGACACTCTCTGTCACTCTCTGACACATTCTGTCATTCTCTGACACTCTCTGACACACTCTGACACTCTCTGAAACTCGCTGACACTCTGTGACACTCTCTTTCACTCTCTGACACTCTCTGACACTCTCAGAGACTCTCTGACACACTCTGTCACTCTCTGACACTCTCTGACACGCTCTGTCACTGTCTGACTCTCTCTGACACTCTGTCACTCTCTGACACTCTCAGACACTCTCAGAAACCCTCTGACACTCTCTGACACACTCTGACATTCTCTGACTCTCTCTGACACTCTCAGACACACTCGGTCACTATCTGACACTCTCAGACACACTCTGACACTCTCAGAATGTCTTTGACACTCTCTGACACCTTCAGACACTCTCTGTCACTCTCTGACACATTCTGTCACTCTCTGACACTCTCTGACACACTCTGACACTCTCTGAAACTCTCTGACACTCTCTGTCACTCTCTGACACTCTCTGACACTCTCAGAAGCTCTCTGACAAACTCTGTCACTCTCTGACACTCTCTGACACTCTCTGTCACTCTCTGACTTTCTCAGAAACCGTCTGACACTCTCTGACACTCTCTGACACTCTCAGACACTCTCTGTCACTCTCTGACACACTCTGTCTCTCTCTGACACACTCTGACCCGCTCTGACTCTCTCAGAAACTCTCTGACACTCTCTGACAATCTCAGAAAATCTCAGAAACTCTCTGACACTCTCTGACACTCTCTGACACGTTCAGAAATACTCTGTCACTCTCTGACACCCTCTGACACACTCTGTCTCTCTCTGACACTCTCTGTCACTCTCTGACACTCTCGGACACTCTCTGACACTCTCAGAATCTCTCTGTCACTCTCTGACACACTCTGTCACACTCTGACACTCTCTGACACACTCTGACACACTCTGACACTCTCTGAAACTCTCTGTCACTCTCTGACACTCTCTGTCACTCTCTGACACACTCTGACACTCTCTGAAACTCTCTGACACTCTCTATCACTCTCTGACACTCTCTGACTCTCTCAGAAACTCTCTGACAAACTCTGTCATTCTCTGACACTCTCTGACACTCTCTGTCACTCTCTGACTCTCTCAGAAACCGTCAGACACTCTCTGACACTCTCTGTCACTCTCTGACACACTCTGTCACTCTCTGACACACTCTGACACGCTCTTACACTCTCAGAAACTCTCTGACACTCTCTGACAATCTCAGAAACTCTCAGAAACTCTCTGAAACTCTCTGACACTCTCTGACACGTTCAGAAACACTCTGTCACTCTCTGACACCCTCTGACACACTCTGACACTCTCAGAATCTCACTGACACTCTCTGTCACTGTCTGACACTCTCCGACACTCTCAGACACTCTCTGACACAGTCTGTCGCTCTCTGACACTCTCAGAAACACGCTGACACTCTCTGACACACTCAGATACTATCTGTCACTCTCTGACACACTCTTTAACTCTCTGACACTCTCTGTCACTCTCTGACACTGTCGGACACTCTCTGACACTCTCAGAATCTCTCTGTCACTCTCTGACACACCTTGTCACACTCTGACACTCTCTGACACACTCTGACACTCTCTGAAACTCTCTGACACACTCTGACACTCTCTGTCACGCTCTGACACTCTCTGACAATCTCAGACACTCTCAAACACTCTCTGACACTCTCTGATAACCTCAGACACTCTGAGAAACTCTCTGACACTCTCTGACACTCTCAGACACTCTCTGTCACTCTCTGACACATTCTGTCACTCTCTGACACTCTCTGACACACTCTGACACTCTCTGAAAGTCTCTGACACTCTGTGACACTCTCTTTCACTCTCTGACACTCTCTGACACTCTCAGACACTCTCTGACACACTCTGTCACTCTCTGACACTCTCTGACACGCTCTGTCACTGTCTGACTCTCTCTGACACTCTCTGACACTCTCTGACACTCTCTGTCACTCTCTGACACTCTCAGACACTCTCAGAAACCCTCTGACACTCTCTGACACTCTCTGACACTCTCTGACGCACTCTGTCACTCCCTGACATTCTCTGACACACTCTGACACTCTCAGAAACTCTCTGACACTCTCTGACACTCTCTGACACTCACAGAAACTCTCTGACACTCTCTGACACTCTCTGACACGCTCAGACACTCTCTGACACACTCTGACATTCTCTGACTCTCTCTGAAACTCTCTGACACTCTCAGAAACCCTCTGACACTCTCTATCACTCTCTGACACTCTGTGACACGCTCTGTCACTGTCTGACTCTCTCTGACACTCTCTGACACTGTCTGACACTCTCTGACACTCTCAGACACTCTCTGACACACTCTGTCAATCTCTGACACTCTCAGAAACTCGCTGACACTCTCTGCCACTCTCAGATACTCTCTGTCACTCTCTGGCACACTCTGTCACTCTCTGACACTCTCTGTCACTCTCTGACACTCTCGGACACTCTCTGACACTCTTAGAATCTCTCTGTCACTCTCTGACACACCTTGTCACACTCTGACACTCTCTGACACTCTCTGACACACTCTGACACTCTCTGAAACTCTCTGACACTCTCTGACAATCTCAGACACTCTCAAACACTCTTGGACACTCTCTGAAACTCTCAGACACTCTCTGTCACTCTCTGACACATTCTGTCACTCTCTGACACTCTCTGACACACTCTGACACTCTCTGAAACTCTCTGACACTGTGTGACACTCTCTTTCACTCTCTGACACTCTCTGACACTCTCAGACACTCTCTGACACACTCTGTCACTCTCTGACACTCTCTGTCACTCTCTGACACTCTCAGACACTCTCAGAAACCCTCTGAAAATCTCTGACATTCTCTGGCACTCTCAGACACTCTCTGAAACTCTCTGACACTCTCTATCACTCTCTGACACTCTCAGACACTCTCTGACACACTCTGTCACTCTCTGACACTCTCAGAAACTCGCTGACACTCTCTGACACTCTCAGATACTCTCTGTCACTCTCTGACACACTCTGTCACTCTCTGACACTCTCTGACACTCTCTGACACTCTCTGTCACTCTCTGACACTCTCAGACACTCTCAGAAACCCTCTGTCACTCTCTGACACTCTCGGACACTCTCTGCCACTCTCAGAATCTCTCTGTCACTCTCTGACACACTCTGTCACACTCTGACACTCTCTGACACTCTCTGACACACTCTGACACTCTCTGAAACTCTCTGACACTCTCTGACACACTCTGTCACTCTCTGACACTCTCTGACACACTCTGACACTCTCTGAAACTCCCTGACACTCTCTGTCACTCTCTGTCACTCTCTGACTCTCTCAGAAACCGTCTGACACTCTCTGACACACTCTGACACTCTCTGTCACTCTCTGACACACTCTGACACTCTCAGTAACACTCTGACAAACTCTGTCACTCTCTGACACTCTGACACTCTCTGTCACTCTCTCACTTTCTCAGAAACCGTCTGACACTCTCTGACACTCTCTGACACTCTCAGACACTCTCTGTCACTCTCTGACACACTCTGTCTCTCTCTGACACACTGTGACACGCTCTGACAATCTCAGAAAATCTCAGAAACTCTCTGACACTCTCTGACACTCTCAGAAACACTCTGTCACTCTCTGACACCCTTTGACACACTCTGTCTCTCTCGGACACACTCTGACACGCTCTGACTCTCTCAGAAACTCTCTGACACTCTCTGACAATCTCAGAAAATCTCAGAAACTCTCTGACACTCTCCGAAACTCTCTGACACTCTCAGAAACTCGCTGACACTCTCTGACACTCTCAGATACTCTCTGTCACACTCTGACACACTCTGTCACTCTCTGACACTCTCTGTCACTCTCTGACACTCTCAGAATCTCTCTGTCACTCTCTGACACACTCTAACACACTCTGACACTCTCTGTCACTCTCTGACACTCTCAGACACTCTCAGAAACCCTCTGACACTCTCTGACACTCTCTGGCACTCTCAGACACTCTCTGAAACTCTCTGACAATCTCAGACACTCTCAAACACTCTCGGACACTCTCTGAAACTCTCAGACACTCTCTGTCACTCTCTGACACATTCTGTCACTCTCTGACACTCTCTGACACACTCTGACACTCTCTGAAACTCTCTGACACTCTGTGACACTGTCTTTCACTCTCTGACACTCTCTGACACTCTCAGACACTCTCTGACACTCTCTGTCACTCTCTGACACTCTCTGACACTCTCTGTCACTCTCTGACACTCTCAGACACTCTCAGAAACCCTCTGACACTCTCTGACATTCTCTGGCACTCTCAGACACTCTCTGAAACTCTCTGACACTCTCTATCACTCTCTGACATTCTCAGACACTCTCTGACACACTCTGTCACTCTCTGACACACTCAGAAACTCGCTGACACTCTCTGACACTCTCAGATACTCTCTGTCACTCTCTGACACACTCTGTCACTCTCTGACACTCTCTGACACTCTCTGACACACTCTGTCACTCTCTGACACACTCTGACACTCTCAGAAACACTCTGACAAACTCTGTCACTCTCTGACACTCTCTGACACTCTCTGTCATTCTCTCACTTTCTCAGAACCCGTCTGACACTCTCTGACACTCTCAGACACTCTCTGTCACTCTCTGACACACTCTGTCTCTCTCTGACACACTGTGACACGCTCTGACAATCTCAGAAAATCTCAGAAACTCTCTGACACTCTCTGACACTCTCAGAAACACTCTGTCACTCTCTGACACTCTCTGACACACTCTGTCTCTCTCTGACACACTCTGACACGCTCTGACTCTCTCAGAAACTCTCTGACACTCTCTGACACTCTCAAACACTCTCGGACACTCTCTGAAACTCTCAGACACTCTCTGTCACTCTCTGACACATTCTGACACTCTCTGACACTCTCTGACACACTCCGACACTCTCTGAAACTCTCTGACACTCTGTGACACTCTCTTTCACTCTCTGACACTCTCTGACACTCTCAGACACTCTCTGACACACTCTGTCACTCTCTGACACTCTCTGACACTCTCTGTCACTCTCTGACACTCTCAGACACTCTCAGAAACCCTCTGACACTCTCTGACATTCTCTGGCACTCTCATACACTCTCTGAAACTCTCTGACACTCTCTATCACTCTCTGACACTCTCAGACACTCTCTGACACACTCTGTCACTCTCTGACACACTCAGAAACTCGCTGACACTCTCTGACACTCTCAGATACTCTCTGTCACTCTCTGACACACTCTGTCACTCTCTGACACTCTCTGACACTCTCTGACACTCTCTGTCACTCTCTGACACTCTCAGACACTCTCAGAAACCCTCTGACACTCGCTGACACTCTCTGGCACTCTCTGGCACTCTCAGACACTCTCTGAAACTCTCTGACACTCTCTATCACTCCCTGACACTCTCAGAAACTCTCTGACACACTCTGTCACTCTCTGACACTCTCAGAAACTCGCTGACACTCTCTGACACTCTCAGATACTCTCTGTCACTCTCTGACACACTCTTTCACTCTCTGACACTCTCTGTCACTCTCTGACACTCTCGGACACTCTCTGCCACTCTCAGAATCTCTCTGTCACTCTCTGACACACTCTGTCACACTCTGACACTCTCTGACACTCTCTGACACACTCTGACACTCTCTGTCACGCTCTGACACTCTCTGACAATCTCAGACACTCTCAAACACTCTCTGACACTCTCTGATAACCTCAGACACTCTGAGAAACTCTCTGACACTCTCTGACACTCTCAGACACTCTCTGTCACTCTCTGACACATTCTGTCACTCTCTGACACTCTCTGACACACTCTGACACTCTCTGAAACTCTCTGACACTCTGTGACACTCTCTTTCACTCTCTGACACTCTCTGACACTCTCAGACACTCTCTGACACACTCTGTCACTCTCTGACACTCTCTGACACGCTCTGTCACTGTCTGACTCTCTCTGACACTCTCTGACACTCTCTGACACTCTCTGTCACTCTCTGACACTCTCAGACACTCTCAGAAACCCTCTGACACTCTCTGACACTCTCTGACACTCTCTGACGCACTCTGTCACTCCCTGACATTCTCTGACACACTCTGACACTCTCAGAAACTCTCTGACACTCTCTGACACTCTCTGACACTCACAGAAACTCTCTGACACTCTCTGACACTCTCTGACACGCTCAGACACTCTCTGACACACTCTGACATTCTCTGACTCTCTCTGAAACTCTCTGACACTCTCAGAAACCCTCTGACACTCTCTATCACTCTCTGACACTCTGTGACACGCTCTGTCACTGTCTGACTCTCTCTGACACTCTCTGACACTGTCTGACACTCTCTGACACTCTCAGACACTCTCTGACACACTCTGTCAATCTCTGACACTCTCAGAAACTCGCTGACACTCTCTGCCACTCTCAGATACTCTCTGTCACTCTCTGACACACTCTGTCACTCTCTGACACTCTCTGTCACTCTCTGACACTCTCGGACACTCTCTGACACTCTTAGAATCTCTCTGTCACTCTCTGACACACCTTGTCACACTCTGACACTCTCTGACACTCTCTGACACACTCTGACACTCTCTGAAACTCTCTGACACTCTCTGACAATCTCAGACACTCTCAAACACTCTCGGACACTCTCTGAAACTCTCAGACACTCTCTGTCACTCTCTGACACATTCTGTCACTCTCTGACACTCTCTGACACACTCTGACACTCTCTGAAACTCTCTGACACTCTGTGACACTCTCTTTCACTCTCTGACACTCTCTGACACTCTCAGACGCTCTCTGACACACTCTGTCACTCTCTGACACTCTCTGACACTCTCTGTCACTCTCTGACACTCTCAGACACTCTCAGAAACCCTCTGAAAATCTCTGACATTCTCTGGCACTCTCAGACACTCTCTGAAACTCTCTGACACTCTCTATCACTCTCTGACACTCTCAGACACTCTCTGACACACTCTGTCACTCTCTGACACTCTCAGAAACTCGCTGACACTCTCTGACACTCTCAGATACTCTCTGTCACTCTCTGACACACTCTGTCACTCTCTGACACTCTCTGACACTCTCTGACACTCTCTGTCACTCTCTGACACTCTCAGACACTCTCAGAAACCCTCTGTCACTCTCTGACACTCTCGGACACTCTCTGCCACTCTCAGAATCTCTCTGTCACTCTCTGACACACTCTGTCACACTCTGACACTCTCTGACACTCTCTGACACACTCTGACACTCTCTGAAACTCTCTGACACTCTCTGACACACTCTGTCACTCTCTGACACTCTCTGACACACTCTGACACTCTCTGAAACTCCCTGACACTCTCTGTCACTCTCTGTCACTCTCTGACTCTCTCAGAAACCGTCTGACACTCTCTGACACTCTCTGACACTCTCTGTCACTCTCTGACACACTCTGACACTCTCAGTAACACTCTGACAAACTCTGTCACTCTCTGACACTCTGACACTCTCTGTCACTCTCTCACTTTCTCAGAAACCGTCTGACACTCTCTGACACACTCTGACACTCTCAGACACTCTCTGTCACTCTCTGACACACTCTGTCTCTCTCTGACACACTGTGACACGCTCTGACAATCTCAGAAAATCTCAGAAACTCTCTGACACTCTCTGACACTCTCAGAAACACTCTGTCACTCTCTGACACCCTTTGACACACTCTGTCTCTCTCGGACACACTCTGACACGCTCTGACTCTCTCAGAAACTCTCTGACACTCTCTGACAATCTCAGAAAATCTCAGAAACTCTCTGACACTCTCTGAAACTCTCTGACACTCTCAGAAACTCGCTGACACTCTCTGACACTCTCAGATACTCTCTGTCACACTCTGACACACTCTGTCACTCTCTGACACTCTCTGTCACTCTCTGACACTCTCAGAATCTCTCTGTCACTCTCTGACACACTCTGACACACTCTGACACTCTCTGTCACTCTCTGACACTCTCAGACACTCTCAGAAACCCTCTGACACTCTCTGACACTCTCTGGCACTCTCAGACACTCTCTGAAACTCTCTGACAATCTCAGACACTCTCAAACACTCTCGGACACTCTCTGAAACTCTCAGACACTCTCTGTCACTCTCTGACACATTCTGTCACTCTCTGACACTCTCTGACACACTCTGACACTCTCTGAAACTCTCTGACACTCTGTGACACTGTCTTTCACTCTCTGACACTCTCTGACACTCTCAGACACTCTCTGACACACTCTGTCACTCTCTGACACTCTCTGACACTCTCTGTCACTCTCTGACACTCTCAGACACTCTCAGATACCCTCTGACACTCTCTGACATTCTCTGGCACTCTCAGACACTCTCTGAAACTCTCTGACACTCTCTATCACTCTCTGACATTCTCAGACACTCTCTGACACACTCTGTCACTCTCTGACACACTCAGAAACTCGCTGACACTCTCTGACACTCTCAGATACTCTCTGTCACTCTCTGACACACTCTGTCACTCTCTGACACTCTCTGACACTCTCTGACACACTCTGTCACTCTCTGACACACTCTGACACTCTCAGAAACACTCTGACAAACTCTGTCACTCTCTGACACTCTCTGACACTCTCTGTCATTCTCTCACTTTCTCAGAACCCGTCTGACACTCTCTGACACTCTCAGACACTCTCTGTCACTCTCTGACACACTCTGTCTCTCTCTGACACACTGTGACACGCTCTGACAATCTCAGAAAATCTCAGAAACTCTCTGACACTCTCTGACACTCTCAGAAACACTCTGTCACTCTCTGACACCCTCTGACACACTCTGTCTCTCTCTGACACACTCTGACACGCTCTGACTCTCTCAGAAACTCTCTGACACTCTCTGACACTCTCAAACACTCTCGGACATTCTCTGAAACTCTCAGACACTCTCTGTCACTCTCTGACACATTCTGTCACTCTCTGACACTCTCTGACACACTCCGACACTCTCTGAAACTCTCTGACACTCTGTGACACTCTCTTTCACTCTCTGACACTCTCTGACACTCTCAGACACTCTCTGACACACTCTGTCACTCTCTGACACTCTCTGACACTCTCTGTCACTCTCTGACACTCTCAGACACTCTCAGAAACCCTCTGACACTCTCTGACATTCTCTGGCACTCTCATACACTCTCTGAAACTCTCTGACACTCTCTATCACTCTCTGACACTCTCAGACACTCTCTGACACACTCTGTCACTCTCTGACACACTCAGAAACTCGCTGACACTCTCTGACACTCTCAGATACTCTCTGTCACTCTCTGACACACTCTGTCACTCTCTGACACTCTCTGACACTCTCTGACACTCTCTGTCACTCTCTGACACTCTCAGACACTCTCAGAAACCCTCTGACACTCGCTGACACTCTCTGGCACTCTCTGGCACTCTCAGACACTCTCTGAAACTCTCTGACACTCTCTATCACTCCCTGACACTCTCAGAAACTCTCTGACACACTCTGTCACTCTCTGACACTCTCAGAAACTCGCTGACACTCTCTGACACTCTCAGATACTCTCTGTCACTCTCCGACACACTCTTTCACTCTCTGACACTCTCTGTCACTCTCTGACACTCTCGGACACTCTCTGCCACTCTCAGAATCTCTCTGTCACTCTCTGACACACTCTGTCACACTCTGACACTCTCTGACACTCTCTGACACACTCTGACACTCTCTGAAACTCTCTGACACTCTCTGACACTCTCTGTCACTCTCTGACACTCTCTGACACACTCTGACACTCTCTGAAACTCTCTGACACACTCTGTCACTCTCTGTCACTCTCTGACTCTCTCAGAAACCGTCTGACACTCTCTGACACTCTCTGACACTCTCTGTCACTCTCTGACACACTCTGACACTCTCAGAAACTCTCTGACAAACTCTGTCACTCTCTGACACTCTCTGACACTCTCTGTCACTCTCTCACTTTCTCAGAAACCGTCTGACACTCTCTGACACTCTCAGACACTCTCTGTCACTCTCTGACACACTCTGTCTCTCTCTGACACACTCTGACACGCTCAGACTCTCTCAGAAACTCTCTGACACTCTCTGACAATCTCAGAATATCTCAGAAACTCTCTGACACTCTCTGACACTCTCAGAAACACTCTGTCACTCTCTGACACCCTCTGACACACTCTGTCTCTCTCTGACACACTCTGACACGCTCTGACTCTCTAAGAAACTCTCTGACACTCTCTGACAATCTCTGAAAATCTCAGAAACTCTCTGACACTCTCTGAAACTCTCTGACACTCTCAGAAACTCGCTGACACTCTCTGACACTCTCAGATACTCTCTGTCACACTCTGACACACTCTGTCACTCTCTGACACTCTCTGTCACTCTCTGACACTCTCGGACACTCTCTGACACTCTCAGAATCTCTCTGTCACTCTCTGACACACTCTGTCACACTCTGACACTCTCTGACACTCTCTGACACCCTCTGACACTCTCTGAAACTCTCTGTCACTCTCTGACACTCTCTGTCACTCTCTGACACTCTCTGACACACTCTGACACTCTCTGAAACTCTCTGACACTCTCTATCACTCTCTGACACTCTCTGACACTCTCAGAAACTCTCTGACAAACTCTGTCACTCTCTGTCACTCTCTGACTCTCTCAGAAACCGTCTGACACACTCTGACACTCTCTGACACTCTCTGTCACTCTCTGACACTCTCTGTCACTCTCTGACACACTCTGACACGCTCTGAACCTCTCAGAAACTCTCTGACACTCTCTGACAATCTCAGAAATTCTCAGAAACTCTCTGAAACTCTCTGACACTCTCTGACACTCTCAGAAACTCTCTGTCACTCTCTGACACCCTCTGACACTCTCACAATCTCTCTGACACTCTCTGTCACTGTCTGACACTCTCCGACACTCTCAGACACTCTCTGACACACTCTATCACTCTCTGACACACTCTTTCACTCTCTGACACTCTCTGTCACTCTCTGACACTGTCGGACACTCTCTGACACTCTCAGAATCTCTCTGTCACTCTCTGACACACCTTGTCACACTCTGACACTCTCTGACACTCTCTGACACACTCTGACACTCTCTGAAACTCTCTGACACTCTCTGACACTCTCTGTCACGCTCTGACACTCTCTGACAATCTCAGACACTCTCAAACACTCTCTGACACTCTCTGATAACCTCAGACACTCTGAGAAACTCTCTGACACTCTCTGACATTCTCAGACACTCTCTGTCACTCTCTGAAACATTCTGTCACTCTCTGACACTCTCTGACACACTCTGACACTCTCTGAAACTCTCTGACACTCTGTGACACTCACTTTCACTCTCTGACACTCTCTGACACTCTCAGACACTCTCTGACACACTCTGTCACTCTCTGACACTCTCTGACACGCTCTGTCACTGTCTGACTCTCTCTGACACTCTCTGACACTCTCTGTCACTCTCTGACACTCTCAGACACTCTCAGAAACCCTCTGACACTCTCTGACACTCTCTGACACTCTCTGACGCACTCTGTCACTCCCTGACATTCTCTGACACACTCTGACACTCTCAGAAACCTTCTGACACTCTCTGACACTCACAGAAACTCTCTGACACTCTCTGACACTCTCTGACACGCTCAGACACTCTCTGACACACTCTGACATTCTCTGACTCTCTCTGACACACTCTGAATCTCTCAGAATGTCTCTGACACTCTCTGACACCTTCAGACACTCTCTGTCACTCTCTGACACATTCTGTCACTCTCTGACACTCTCTGACACACTCTGACACACTCTGAAACTCTCTGACACTCTCTGTCACTCTCTGACACTCTCTGACACTCTCAGAAACTCTCTGACAAACTCTGTCACTCTCTGACGCTCTCTGACACTCTCTGTCACTCTCTGACAATCTCAGAAACCGTCTGACACTCTCTGACACTCTCTGACACTCTCTGTCACTCTCTGACACACTCTGTCACTCTCTGACACACTCTGACACGCTCTGACTCTCTCAGAAACTCTCTGACACTCTCTGACAATCTCAGAAACTCTCAAAAACTCTCTGAAACTCTCTGACACTCTCTGACACTCTCAGAAACACTCTGTCACTCTCTGACACCCTCTTACACACTCTGACACTCTCAGAATCTCTCTGTCACTCGCTGACACACTCTGTCACACTCTGACTCTCTTTGACACTCTCAGACACTCTCTGACAAACTCTGTCACTCTCTGACACTCTCAGAAACTCGCTGAAACTCTCTGACACTCTCTGTCACTCTCTGACACTCTCGGACACTCTCTGAAACTCTCAGAATCTCTCTGTCACTCTCTGACACACTCTGTCACTGTCTGACACTCTCTGACACTCTCTGACACACTCTGACACTCTCTGAAACTCTCTGTCACTCTCTGACACTCTCTGTCACTCTCTGACACTCTCTGACACTCTCTGACACTCTCTGAAACTCTCTGACACTCTCTATCACTCTCTGACACTCTCTGACACTCTCAGAAACTCTCTGACAAACTCTGTCACTCTCTGACACTCTCTGACACTCTCTGTCACTCTCTGACTCTCTCAGAAACCGTCTGAAACTCTCTGACACTCTCTGACACTCTCTGTCACTCTCTGACACACTCTGTCACTCTCTGACACACTCTGACACCCTCTGACCCTCTCAGAAACTCTCTGACACTCTCTGACAATCTCAGAAACTCTCAGAAACTCTCTGAAAATCTCTGACACTCTCTGACACTCTCAGAAACACTCTGTCACTCTCTGACACCCTCTGACAGACTCTGGCACTCTCAGAATCTCTCTGACACTCTCTGTCACTGTCTGACACTCTCTGAAACTCTCAGACACTCTCTGACACACTCTGTCACTCTCTGACACTCTCAGAAACTCGCTGACACTCTCTGACACTCTCAGATACTCTCTGTCACTCTCTGACACACTCTGTCACTCTCTGACACTCTCTGTCACTCTCTGACACTCTCGGACACTCTCTGACACTCTCAGAATCTCTCTGTCACTCTCTGACACACCTTGTCACACTCTGACACTCTCTGACACTCTCTGACACACTCTGACACTCTCTGAAACTCTCTGACACTCTCTGACACTTTCTGTCACGCTCTGACACTCTCTGACAATTTCAGACACTCTCAAACACTCTCTGACACTCTCTGATAACCTCAGACACTCTGAGAAACTCTCTGACACTCTCAGACACTCTCTGTCACTCTCTGACACATTCTGTCACTCTCTGACACTCTCTGACACACTCTGACACTCTCTGAAACTCTCTGACACTCTGTGACACTCTCTTTCACTCTCTGACACTCTCTGACACTCTCAGACACTCTCTGACACACTCTGTCACTCTCTGACACTCTCTGTCACTCTCTGACACTCTCAGACACACTCAGAAACCCCCTGACACTCTCTGGCACTCTCAGAAACTCTCTGAAACTCTCTGACACTCTCTATCACTCTCTGACACTCTCTGACATGCTCTGTCACTGCCTGACTCTCTCTGACACTCTCTGACACTCTCTGTCACTCTCTGACACTCTCTGACACTCTCAGAAACCCTCTGACACTCTCTGACAATCTCTGGCACTCTCAGACACTATCTGAAACTCTCTGACACTCTCTATCACTCTCTGACACTCTCTGACACTCTCAGAAACTCTCTGACAAACTCTGTCACTCTCTGACACTCTCTGACACTTTCTGTCACTCTCTGACTCTCTCAGAAACCGTCTGACACTCTCTGACACTCTCTGACACTCTCTGTCACTCTCTGACACACTCTGTCACTCTCTGACACACTCTGACACGCTCTGACACTCTCAGAAACTCTCTGACACTCTCTGACAATCTCAGAAACTCTCAGAAACTCTCTGAAACTCTCTGACACTCTCTGACACACTCAGAAACACTCTGTCACTCTCTGACACCCTCTGACACACTCTGACACTCTCAGAATCTCTCTGACACTCTCTGTCACTGTCTGACACTCTCTGACACTCTCAGACACTCTCTGACACACTCTGTCACTCTCTGACACTCTCAGAAACTCACTGACACTCTCAGATACTCTCTGTCACTCTCTGACACACTCTGTCCCTCTCTGACACTCTCTGTCACTCTCTGACACTCTCGGACACTCTCTGACACTCTCAGACACTCACAGACACTCTCTGACAGACTCTGTCACTCTCTGACACTCTCTGACACACGCTGACATTCTCAGAAACTCTCTGTCACTCTCTGATACTCTCTGAAACACTCTGGCACTCTCTGACACACTCTGACACTCTCAGAAAGTCTCTGACACTCTCTGACACTCTCTGATAGTCTCTGACACACTCTGTCACTCACTGACACTCTCTGACACTCTCAGACACTCTCTGACACTCTCTGACCCTCTCTGACACACTCTGTCACTCTCTGACTCTCTCTGACACACTGTGACACTCTCAGAATCTCTCTGACACTCTCCGACTCTCTCTGACACACTCTGTCACTCTCTGGCACACTCTGACATTCTCTGACACTCTCAGAAACTATTTGACACTTTCTGACACTCTCTGACACTCTGTGACACTCTCTGACACTCTCAGACACTCTCAGAAACTCTCAGAAACTCTCTGACACTTTCTGGAACTCTCTGACACACTCTGACAATCTCAGACACTCTCTGAAACTCTCTGACACACTCTGTCACTCTCTGACATTCTCAGAAACTGTCTGACACTCTCTGACACTCTCAGAAACTCTCTGACACTCTCAGACACTCTCTTTCACTCTCTGACACACTCTGTCTCTCTCTGACACTCTCTTTCACTCTCTGACACACTCTGTCTCTCTCTGACACTCTCTGACACTCTCTGACACACTCTGACACTCTCTGAAACTCTCTGACACTCTCTGATACTCTCTGTCACTCTCTGTCACTCTCTGTCACTCTCTGACACTCTCAGACACTCTCAGAAACTCCCTGACACTCTCTGACAATCTCAGAAACTCTCAGAAACTCTCTGAAACTCTCTGACACTCTCAGACACTCTCAGAAACACTCTGTCACTCTCTGACACCCTCTGACAGACCCTGGCACTCTCAGAATCTCTCTGACACTCTCTGTCACTGTCTGACACTCTCTGACACTCTCAGACACTCTCTGACACACTCTGTCACTCTCTGACACTCTCAGAAACTCGCTGACTCTCTCTGACACTCTCAGATACTCACTGTCACTCTCTGACACACTCTGTCACTCTCTGACACTCTCTGTCACTCTCTGACACTCTCGGACACTCTCTGACACTCTCAGAATCTCTCTGTCACTCTCTGACACACCTTGTCACACTCTGACACTCTCTGACACTCTCTGACACACTCTGACACTCTCTGACACTCTCTGACACTCTCTGTCACGCTCTGACACTCTCTGATAACCTCAGACACTCTGAGAAACTCTCTGACACTCTCAGACACTCTCTGTCACTCTCTGACACATTCTGTCACTCTCTGACACTCTCTGACACACTCTGACACTCTCTGAAACTCTCTGACACTCTGTGACACTCTCTTTCACTCTCTGACACTCTCTGACACTCTCAGACACTCTCTGACACACTCTGTCACTCTCTGACACTCTCTGTCACTCTCTGTCACTCTCTGTCACTCTCAGACACTCTCAGAAACCCCCTGACACTCTCTGGCACTCTCAGAAACTCTCTGAAACTCTCTGACACTCTCTATCACTCTCTGACACTCTCTGACATGCTCTGTCACTGTCTGACTCTCTCTGACACTCTCTGACACTCTCTGTCACTCTCTGACACTCTCTGACACTCTCAGAAACCCTCTGACACTCTCTGACAATCTCTGGCTCTCTCAGACACTATCTGAAACTCTCTGACACTCTCTATCACTCTCTGACACTCTCTGACACTCTCAGAAACTCTCTGACAAACTCTGTCACTCTTTGACACTCTCTGACACTCTCTGACACTCTCTGACACTCTCTGACGCACTCTGTCACTCCCTGACATTCTCTGACACACTCTGATTCTCTCAGAAACCCTCTGACACTCTCTGACACTCTCTGACACTCACAGAAACTCTCTGACACTCTCTGACACTCTCTGACAAGCTCAGACACTCTCTGACACACTCTGACATTCTCTGACTCTCTCTGACACTCTCAGACACACTCGGTCACTATCTGACACTCTCAGACACACTCTGACACTCTCAGAATTTCTCTGACACTCTCTGACACCTTCAGACACTCTCTGTCACTCTCTGACACATTATGTCACTGTCTGACTCTCTCTGACACTCTCTGACACTCTCTGTCACTCTCTGACACTCTCAGACACTCTCAGAAACCCTCTGACACTCTCTGACACTCTCTGACACTCTCTGACGCACTCTGTCACTCCCTGACATTCTCTGACACACTCTGATTCTCTCAGAAACCCTCTGACACTCTCTGACACTCTCTGACACTCACAGAAACTCTCTGACACTCTCTGACACTCTCTGACAAGCTCAGACACTCTCTGACACACTCTGACATTCTCTGACTCTCTCTGACACTCTCAGACACACTCGGTCACTATCTGACACTCTCAGACACACTCTGACACTCTCAGAATGTCTCTGACACTCTCTGACACCTTCAGACACTCTCTGTCACTCTCTGACACATTATGTCACTCTCTGACACTCTCTGACACACTCTGACACTCTCTGAAACTCTCTGACACTCTCTGTCACTCTCTGACACTCTCTGACACTCTCAGAAACTCTCTGACAAACTCTGTCACTCTCTGACACTCTCTGACACTCTCTGTCACTCTCTGACTCTCTCAGAAACCGTCTGACACTCTCTGACACTCTCTGACACTCTCTGTCACTCTCTGACACACTCTGTCACTCTCTGACACACTCTGACACGCTCTGACTCTCTCAGAAACTCTCTGACACTCTCTGACAATCTCAGAAACTCTCAGAAACTCTCTGAAACTCTCTGACACTCTCTGACACTCTCAGAAACACTCTGTCACTCTCTGACACCCTCTGACACACTCTGACACTCTCAGAATATCTCTGTCACTCGCTGACACACTCTGTCACACTCTGACACTCTCTGACACTCTCAGACACTCTCTGACACACTCTGTCACTCTCTGACACTCTCTGACACTCGCTGACACTCTCTGACAGTCTCAGATACTCTCTGTCACTCTCTGACACTCTCTGACACTCTCAGAATCTCTCTGTCACTCTCTGACACACTCTGTCACACTCTGACACTCTCTGACACTCTCTGACACACTCTGACACTCTCTGAAACTCTCTGTCACTCTCTGTCACTCTCTGACACTCTCTGTCACTCTCTGACACTCTCTGAGACACTCTGACACTCTCTGAAACTCTCTGACACTCTATATCACTCTCTGACACTCTCTGACACTCTCAGAAACTCTCTGACAAACTCTGTCACTCTCTGACACTCTCTGACACTCTCTGTCACTCTCTGACTCTCTCAGAAACCGTCTGACACTCTCTGACACTCTCTGACACTCTCTGTCACTCTCTGACACACTCTGTCACTCTCTGACACACTCTGACACGCTCTGACACTCTCAGAAACTCTCTGACACTCTCTGACAATCTCAGAAACTCTCAGAAACTCTCTGAAAATCTCTGACACTCTCTGACACTCTCAGAAACACTCTGTCACTCTCTGACACCCTCTGACACACTCTGACACTCTCAGAATCTCTCTGACACTCTCTGTCACTGTCTGACACTCTCTGACACTCTCAGACACTCTCTGACACACTCTGTCACTCTCTGACACTCTCAGAAACTCGCTGACTCTCTCTGACACTCTCAGATACTCTCTGTCACTCTCTGACACACTCTGTCACTCTCTGACACTCTCTGTCACTCTCTGACACTCTTGGACACTCTCTGACACTCTCAGAATCTCTCTGTCACTCTCTGACACACCTTGTCACACTCTGACACCCTCTGACACTCTCTGACACACTCTGACACTCTCTGAAACTCTCTGACACTCTCTGACACTCTCTGTCACGCTCTGACACTCTCTGACAATTTCAGACACTCTCAAACACTCTCTGACACTCTCTGATAACCTCAGACACTCTGAGAAACTCTCTGACACTCTCAGACACTCTCTGTCACTCTCTGACACATTCTGTCACTCTCTGACACTCTCTGACACACTCTGACACTCTCTGAAACTCTCTGACACTCTGTGACACTCTCTTTCACTCTCTGACACTCTCTGACACTCTCAGACACTCTCTGACACACTCTGTCACTCTCTGACACTCTCTGACACTCTCTGTCACTCTCTGACACTCTCAGACACTCTCAGAAACCCTCTGACACTCTCTGGCACTCTCAGACACTCTCTGAAACTCTCTGACACTCTCTATCATTCTCTGACACTCTCTGACACGCTCTGTCACTGTCTGACTCTCTCTGTCACTCTCTGACAATCTCTGACACTCTCAGAAACCCTCTGACACTCTCTGACACTCTCTGGCACTCTCAGACACTCTCTGAAACTCTCTGACACTCTCTATCACTCTCTGACACTCTCAGAAACTCTCTGAAAACTCTGTCACTCTCTGACACTCTCTGACTCTTTCTGTCACTCTCTGACTCTCTCAGAAACCGTCTGACACTCTCTGACACTCTCTGACACTCTCTGTCACTCTCTGACACACTCTGTCACTCTCTGACACACTCTGACACGCTCTGACACTCTCAGAAACTCTCTGACACTCTCTGACAATCTCAGAAACTCTCAGAAACTCTCTGAAACTCTCTGACACACTCTGACACTCTCAGAAACACTCTGTCACTCTCTGACACCCTCTGACGCACTCTGACACTCTCAGAATCTCTCTGACACTCTCTGTCACTGTCTGACACTCTCTGGCACTCTCAGACACTCTCTGAAACTCTCTGACACTCTCTATCACTCTCTGACACTCTCAGAAACTCTCTGAAAACTCTGTCACTCTCTGACACTCTCTGACTCTTTCTGTCACTCTCTGACTCTCTCAGAAACCGTCTGACACTCTCTGACACTCTCTGACACTCTCTGTCACTCTCTGACACACTCTGTCACTCTCTGACACACTCTGACACGCTCTGACACTCTCAGAAACTCTCTGACACTCTCTGACAATCTCAGAAACTCTCAGAAACTCTCAGAAACTCACTGACACTCTCTGACACTCTCAGATACTCTCTGTCACTCTCTGACACACTCTGTCACTCTCTGACACTCTCTGTCACTCTCTGACACTCTCGGACACTCTCTGACAGACTCTGTCACTCTCTGACACTCTCTGACACACGCTGACATTCTCAGAAACTCTCTGTCACTCTCTGATACTCTCTGAAACACTCTGGCACTCTCTGACACTCTCTGACACACTCTGACACTCTCAGAAAGTCTCTGACACTCTCTGACACTCTCTGATAGTCTCTGACACACTCTGTCACTCACTGACACTCTCTGACACTCTCAGAGACTCTCTGACACTCTCTGACCCTCTCTGACACACTCTGTCACTCTCTGACTCTCTCTGACAAACTGTGACACTCTCAGAATCTCTCTGACACTCTCTGACTCTCTCTGACACACTCTGTCACTCTCTGGCACACTCTGACATTCTCTGACACTCTCAGAAACTATTTGACACTTTCTGACACTCTCTGACACTCTGTGACACTCTCTGACACTCTCAGACACTCTCAGACACTCTCAGAAACTCTCTGACACACTCTGACAATCTCAGACACTCTCTGAAACTCTCTGACACACTCTGTCACTCTCTGACACTCTCAGAAACTGTCTGACACTCTCTGAAACTCTCAGAAACTCTCTGACACTCTCAGACACTCTCTTTCACTCTCTGACACACTCTGTCTCTCTCTGACACTCTCTTTCACTCTCTGACACACTCTGTCTCTCTCTGACACTCTCTGACACACTCTGACACTCTCTGAAACTCTCTGACACTCTCTGATACTCTCTGTCACTCTCTGTCACTCTCTGTCACTCTCTGACACTCTCAGACACTCTCAGAAACTCTCTGATACTCTCTGACATTCTCTGATATTCTCTGACACTCTCTGACAGTCTCCGACACACTCTGTCACTCTCTGACACTCTCTGACACTCTCAGAAACTCTCTGACAATCTCTGACCCTCTCTGATACTCTCTGTCACTCTCTGACACTCTCTGACACTCTCAGAAACTCTCTGACACTCTCTGACACTCTCAGACACTCTCTGACACTCTCAGACACTCTCTTTCACTCTCTGACACACTCTGTCTCTCTCTGACACTCTCTGACACTCCCTGACACAATCTGACACTCTCTGAAACTCTCTGACACTCTCTGACACTCTCTGTCACTCTCTGTCACTCTCTGACACACTCTGACACTCTCAGAAACTCTCTGACACTCTCTGACATTCTCTGACACTCGATGTCACGCTCTGACACTCTCTGACACTCTCAGACACTCTCTCTCACTCTCAGACACTCTCAGAAACTCTCTGACACGTTCAGACACTCTCTGACACTCTGTGACACTCTGACACTCTCAGACACTCTCAGAACCTCTCTGACACTCACATAAACTCTCAGAAACTCTCTGACTCTCTCGGACACTCTCTGACACACTCTGACACACACTGTCACTCTGTGACACACTCTGACACTCTCAGAAACTCTCTGACACTCTCTGACATTCTCTGACTCTCTCTGACACTCTCAGACACACTCTGACACACTCTGTCACTATCTGACACTCTCAGACACACTCTGACACTCTCAGAAACTCTCTGACACTCTCAGACACTCTCTTTCACTCTCTGACATACTCTGTCTCTCTCTGACACTCTCTGACACTCTCTGACACACACTGACACTCTCTGAAACTCTCTGACACTCTCTGACACTCACTGTCACTCTCTGTCACTCTCTGCCACTCCCTGACACTCTCAGACACTCTCAGAAACTCTCTGATACTCTCTGACATTCTCTGACACTCTCTGACAGTCTCTGACACGCTCTGTCACTCTCTGACACTCTCTGACACTCTCAGAAACTCTCTGACAATCTCTGACCCTCTCTGATACTCTCAGTCACTCTCTCACACACTCTGTCACTCTCTGTCACTCTCTGACACTCTCTGACACACTCTGACACTTTCAGAAACTCTCTGACTATCTCAGACACTCTCTGACACTCTCTGTCACTCTCTGACACTCTCGGACACTCTCTGACACTCTCAGAATCTCTCTGTCACTCTCTGACACACTCTGTCACACTCTGACACTCTCTGACACTCTCTGACACACTCTGACACTCTCTGAAACTCTCTGACACTCTCTGACACTCTCTGTCACTCTCTGACACTCTCTGACACACTCTGACACTCTCTGAAACTCTCTGACACTCTCTGTCACTCTCTGACACTCTCAAACACTCTCAGAAACTCTCTGACAAACTCTGTCACTCTCTGTCACTCTCTGACACACTCTGTCACTCTCTGACACTTTATGACACGCTCTGATACTGTCGGAAACTCTCTGACACTCTCTGACACTGTCTGTCACTCCCTGACACTCTCAGACACTCTCAGAAACTCTCTGACAATCTCTGACACTCTCTGACACTCTCTGACACACTCTGTCACTCTCTGACTCTCTCTGACACACTCTGACAATCTCAGACACTCTCAGACTCTCTCAGAAACTCTATGACACTCTCAGACACTCTCAGACACTCTCTGACAGACTATGTCACTCTCTGACACTCTCTGACACACTCTGACATTCTCAGAAGCTCTCTGTCACTCTCTGATACTCTCTGAAACACTCTGGCACTCTCTGACATTCTCTGACACACTCTGACACTTTCAGAAACTCTCTGACACTCTCTGAGACTCTCTGATAGTCTCTGACACGCTCTGTCACTCACTGACACTCTCTGACACTCTCAGACACTCTCTGACACTCTCTGACAGACTCTGTCACTCTCTGACACTCTCTGACAGACTCTGACATTCTCAGAAACTCTCTGTCACTCTCTGATACTCTCTGAAACACTCTGGCACTCTCTGACATTCTCTGACACACTCTGACACTTTCAGAAACTCTCTGACACTCTCTGACACTCTCTGATAGTCTCTGACACGCTCTGTCACTCACTGACACTCTCTGACACTCTCAGACACTCTCTGACACTCTCTGACCCTCTCTGATACTCTCTGACACTCTCTGACAGTCTCTGACACACTCTGTCACTCTCTGACTCTCTCTGACACACTGTGACACTCTCAGAATCTCTCTGACACTCTCTGACTCTCTCTGACACACTCTGTCACTCTCTGGCACACTCTGACATTCTCAGACACTCTCAGAAACTATCTGACACTTTCCGACACTCTCTGACACTCTGTGACACTCTCTGACACTCTCAGACACTCTCAGACACTCTCAGAAACTCTCTGACACTTTCTGAAACTCTCTGACACACTCTGACAAACTCAGACACACTCTGACAATCTCAGACACTCTCTGAAACTCTCTGACACACTCTGTCACTCTCTGACACTCTCAGAAACTCTCTGACACTCTCTGACACTCTCAGAAACTCTCTGACACACTCTGAGACTCTCAGACATTCTCTGACACACTCTGACACTCTCTGAAACTCTCTGAAACTCTCTGATACTCTCTGTCACTCTCTGTCACTCTCTGTCACTCTCTGACACTCTCAGACACTCTCAGAAACTCTCTGATACGCTCTGACATTCTCTGATACTCTCTGACACTCTCTGACAGTCTCTGACACTCTCAGAAACTCTCTGACAATCTCTGACCCTCTCGATACTCTCTGTCACTCTCTGACACTCTCTGACACTCTCAGAAACTCTCTGACAATCTCTGACACTCTCAGACACTCTCTGACACTCTCAGACACTCTCTTTCACTCTCTGACACACTCTGTCTCTCTCTGACACTCTCTGACACACTCTGACACTCTCTGACACACTCTGACACTCTCTGACACTCTCTGACACACTCTGACACTCTCTGAAACTCTCTGACACTCTCTGACACTCTCTGACAGTCTCTGACACTCTCTGTCACTCTCTGTCACTCTCTTTCACTCTCTGACACACTCTGACACTCTCAGAAACTCTCTGACACTCTCTGACATTCTCTGACACTCGATGTCACGCTCTGACACTCTCTGACACTCTCAGACACTCTCTGACAATCTCTCTCACTCTCAGACACTCTCAGAAACTCTCTGACACTTTCAGACACTCTCTGACACTCTGTGACACTCTGACACTCTCGGACACTCTCAGAACCTCTCTGACACTCACATAAACTCTCAGAAACTCTCTGACTCTCTCGGACACTCTCTGACACACTCTGACACACACTGTCACTCTGTGACACAGTCTGACACTCTCAGAAACTCTCTGACACTCTCTGACATTCTCTGACTCTCTCTGACACTCTCAGACACACTCAGACACACTCTGTCACTTTCTGACACTCTCAGACACACTCTGACACTCTCAGAAACTCTCTGACACTCTCTGACACACTCAGACACTCTCTGACACTCTCAGACATTCTCTTTCACTCTCTGACACACTCTGACTCTCTCTGACACTCTCTGACACTCTCAGACACTCTCAGAAACTATCTGATACTCTCTGACATTCTCTGACACTCTCTGACAGTCTCTGACACGCTCTGTCACTCTCTGACACTCTCTGACACACTCTGACACTCTCAGAAACTCTCTGACACTCTCTGACATTCTCTGACACTCTATCTCCCGCTCTGACACTCTCTGACACTCTCAGACACTCTCTGACAATCTCTCTCACTCTCAGACACTCTCAGAATCTCTCTGACACGTTCAGACACTCTCTGACACTCTGTGACACTCTGACACTCTCAGACACTCTCAGAACCTCTCTGACACTCACATAAACTCTCAGAAACTCTCTGACACTCTCGTACACTCTCTGACACACTCTGACACACATTGTCACTCTGTGACACACTCTGACACTCACAGAAACTCTCTGACACTCTCTGACACGGTCAGACACTCTCTGACACACTCTGACATTCTCTGACTCTCTCTGACACTCTCAGACACACTCTGTCACTATCTGACACTCTCAGACACACTCTGACACTCTCAGAATGTCTCTGACACTCTCTGACACTCTCAGACACTCTCAGACTCATCTGAAACTCTCTGACATTCTCTGACAGTCTCTGACACTCTCAGAAACTGTCTGACACTCTCTGACACTCTCAGACACTCTCAGACTCATCTGAAACTCTCTGACATTCTCTGACAGTCTCTGACACTCTCAGACACTCTCAGAAACTCTCTGACACTCTCTGACACTCTCTGATAATCTCAGACACTCTCAGAAACTCTCTGTCACTCTCTGATACTCTCTGACACTCTCAGACACTCTCTGTCACTCTCTGACATACTCTGAAACTCTCAGACACTCTCTGACACACTCTGTCACTCTCTGACACTCTCAGAATCTCGCTGACACTCTCTGACACTCTCAGATACTCTCTGTCACTCTCTGACACACTCTGTCACTCTCTGACACTCTCTGTCACTCTCTGACACTCTCTGACACTCTCAGAATCTCTCTGTCACTCTCTGACACACTCTGTCACACTCTGACACTCTCCGACACTCTCTGACACACTCTAACACTCTCTGACAATCTCAGACACTCTCAAACACTCTCTGACACTCTCTGATAACCTCAGACACTCTGAGAAACTTTCTGACACTCTCTGACACTCTCTGACACTCTCAGACACAATCTGTCACTCTCTGACACATTCTGTCACTCTCTGACACTCTCTGACACGCTCTGTCACTGTCTGACTCTCTCTGACACTCTCTGACACTCTCTGTCACTCTCTGACACTCTCAGACACTCTCAGAAACCCTCTGACACTCTCTGACACTCTCTGACACACTCTGACACTCTCTGTCACTCTCTGACACTCTCAGACACTCTCTGACAATCTCAGACACTCTCTGACACTCCCTGACACTCTCAGACACTCTCTGACACACTCTGTCTCTCTCTGACACTCTCAGAAACTCGCTGACACTCTCTGACACTCTCAGATACTCTCTGTCACTCTCTGACACACTCTGTCACTCTCTGACACTCTCTGTCACTCTCTGACACTCTCGGACACTCTCTGACACTCTCATAATCTCTCTGTCACTCTCTGACACTCCTTGTCACACTCTGACACTCTCTGACACTCTCTGACACACTCTGACACTCTCTGAAACTCTCTGACACTCTCTGACACTCTCTGTCACGCTATGACACTCTCTGACAATCTCAGACACTCTCAAACACTCTCTGACACTCTCTGATAACCTCAGACACTCTGAGAAACTCTCTGACACTCTCTGACACTCTCAGACACTCTCTGTCACTCTCTGACACATTCTGTCACTCTCTGACACTCTCTGACACACTCTGACACTCTCTGAAACTCTCTGACACTCTGTGACACTCTCTTTCACTCTCTGACACGCTCTGACACTCTCAGACACTCTCTGACACACTCTGTCACTCTCTGACACTCTCTGACACGCTCTGTCACTGTCTGAATCTCTCTGACACTCTCTGACACTCTCTGTCACTCTCTGACACTCTCAGACACTCTCAGAAACCCTCTGACACTCTCTGACACTCTCTGAAGCACTCTGTCACTCCCTGACATTCTCTGACACACTCTGACACTCTCAGAAACTCTCTGACACTCTCTGACACTCTCTGACACTCACAGAAACTTTCTGACACTCTCTGACACTCTCTGACACGCTCAGACACTCTCTGACACACTCTGACATTCTCAAACTCTCTCTGACACTCTCAGACACACTCGGTCACTATCTGACACTCTCAGACACACTCTGACACTCTCAGAATGTCTCTGACACTGTTTGACACCTCAGACACTCTCTGTCACTCTCTGACACATTCTGTCACTCTCTGACACTCTCTGACACACTCTGACACTCTCTGAAACTCTCTGACACTCTCTGTCACTCCCTGACACTCTCTGACACTCTCAGAAACTCTCTGACAAACTCTGTCACTCTCTGACACTCTCTGACACTCGCTGTCACTCTCTGACTTTCTCAGAAACCGTCTGACACTCTCTGACACTCTCTGACACTCTCAGACACTCTCTGTCACTCTCTGACACACTCTGTCTCTCTCTGACACACTCTGACACGCTCTGACTCTCTCAGAAACTCTCTGACACTCTCTGACAACCTCAGAAAATCTCAGAAACTCTCTGACACTCTCTGACACTCTCTATCACTCTCTGACACTCTCTGACATGCTCTGTCACTGTCTGACCCTCTCTGACACTCTCTGACACTCTCTGTCACTCTCTGACACTCTCTGACACTCTCAGAAACCCTCTGACACTCTCTGACAATCTCTGGCACTCTCAGACACTATCTGAAACTCTCTGACACTCTCTATCACTCTCTGACACTCTCTGACACTCTCAGAAACTCTCTGACAAACTCTGTCACTCTCTGACACTCTCTGACACTTTCTGTCACTCTCTGACTCTCTCAGAAACCGTCTGACACTCTCTGACACTCTCTGACACTCTCTGTCACTCTCTGACACACTCTGTCACTCTCTGACACACTCTGACACGCTCTGACACTCTCAGAAACTCTCTGACACTCTCTGACAATCTCAGAAACTCTCAGAAACTCTCTGAAACTCTCTGACACTCTCAGAAACACTCTGTCACTCTCTGACACCCTCTGACACACTCTGACACTCTCAGAATCTCTCTGACACTCTCTGTCACTGTCTGACACTCTCTGACACTCTCAGACACTCTCTGACACACTCTGTCACTCTCTGACACTCTCAGAAACTCACTGACACTCTCAGATACTCTCTGTCACTCTCTGACACACTCTGTCACTCTCTGACACTCTCTGTCACTCTCTGACACTCTCGGACACTCTCTGACACTCTCAGACACTCACAGACACTCTCTGACAGACTCTGTCACTCTCTGACACTCTCTGACACACGCTGACATTCTCAGAAACTCTCTGTCACTCTCTGATACTCTCTGAAACACTCTGGCACTCTCTGACACTCTCTGACACACCCTGACACTCTCAGAAAGTCTCTGACACTCTCTGACACTCTCTGATAGTCTCTGACACACTATGTCACTCACTGACACTCTCTGACACTCTCAGACACTCTCTGACACTCTCTGACCCTCTCTGACACACTCTGTCACTCTCTGACTCTCTCTGACACACTGTGACACTCTCAGAATCTCTCTGACACTCTCTGACTCTCTCTGACACACTCTGTCACTCTCTGGCACACTCTGTCACTCTCTGACACACTCTGACACGCTCTGACACTCTCAGAAACTCTCTGACACTCTCTGACAATCTCAGAAACTCTCAGAAACTCTCTGAAACTCTCTGACACTCTCAGAAACACTCTGTCACTCTCTGACACCCTCTGACACACTCTGACACTCTCAGAATCTCTCTGACACTCTCTGTCACTGTCTGACACTCTCTGACACTCTCAGACACTCTCTGACACACTCTGTCACTCTCTGACACTCTCAGAAACTCACTGACACTCTCAGATACTCTCTGTCACTCTCTGACACACTCTGTCACTCTCTGACACTCTCTGTCACTCTCTGACACTCTCAGACACTCTCTGACACTCTCAGACACTCACAGACACTCTCTGACAGACTCTGTCACTCTCTGACACTCTCTGACACACGCTGACATTCTCAGAAACTCTCTGTCACTCTCTGATACTCTCTGAAACACTCTGGCACTCTCTGACACTCTCTGACACACTCTGACACTCTCAGAATGTCTGTGACACTCTCTGACACTCTCTGATAGTCTCTGACACACTGTGTCACTCACTGACACTCTCTGACACTCTCAGACACTCTCTGACACTCTCTGACCCTCTCTGACACACTCTGTCACTCTCTGACTCTCTCTGACACACTGTGACACTCTCAGAATCTCTCTGACACTCTCTGACTCTCTCTGACACACTCTGTCACTCTCTGGCACACTCTGACATTCTCTGACACTCTCAGAAACTATTTGACTCTTTCTGACACTCTCTGACACTCTGTGACACTCTCTGACACTCTCAGACACTCTCAGACACTCTCAGAAACTCTCTGACACTTTCTGGAACTCTCTGACACACTCTGACAATCTCAGACACTCTCTGAAACTCTCTGACACACTCTGTCACTCTCTGACATTCTCAGAAACTGTCTGACACTCTCTGACACTCTCAGAAACTCTCTGACACTCTCAGACACTCTCTTTCACTCTCTGACACACTCTGTCTCTCTCTGACACTCTCTTTCACTCTCTGACACACGCTGTCTCTCTCTGACACTCTCTGACACTCTCTGACACACTCTGACACTCTCTGAAACTCTCTGACACTCTCTGATACTCTCTGTCACTCTCTGTCACTCTCTGTCACTCTCTGACACTCTCAGACACTCTCAGAAACTCCCTGACACTCTCTGACAATCTCAGAAACTCTCAGAAACTCTCTGAAACTCTCTGACACTCTCTGACACTCTCAGAAACACTCTGTCACTCTCTGACACTCTCTGACACTTTCTGTCACTCTCTGACTCTCTCAGAAACCGTCTGACACTCTCTGACACTCTCTGACACTCTCTGTCACTCTCTGACACACTCTGTCACTCTCTGGCACACTCTGACACGCTCTGACACTCTCAGAAACTCTCTGACACTCTCTGACAATCTCAGAAACTCTCAGAAACTCTCTGAAACTCTCTGACACTCTCAGAAACACTCTGTCACTCTCTGACACCCTCTGACACACTCTGACACTCTCAGAATCTCTCTGACACTCTCTGTCACTGTCTGACACTCTCTGACACTCTCAGACACTCTCTGACACACTCTGTCACTCTCTGACACTCTCAGAAACTCACTGACACTCTCAGATACTCTCTGTCACTCTCTGACACACTCTGTCACTCTCTGACACTCTCTGTCACTCTCTGACACTCTCGGACACTCTCTGACACTCTCAGACACTCACAGACACTCTCTGACAGACTCTGTCACTCTCTGACACTCTCTGACACACGCTGACATTCTCAGAAACTCTCTGTCACTCTCTGATACTCTCTGAAACACTCTGGCACTCTCTGACACTCTCTGACACACCCTGACACTCTCAGAAAGTCTCTGACACTCTCTGACACTCTCTGATAGTCTCTGACACACTATGTCACTCACTGACACTCTCTGACACTCTCAGACACTCTCTGACACTCTCTGACCCTCTCTGACACACTCTGTCACTCTCTGACTCTCTCTGACACACTGTGACACTCTCAGAATCTCTCTGACACTCTCTGACTCTCTCTGACACACTCTGTCACTCTCTGGCACACTCTGTCACTCTCTGACACACTCTGACACGCTCTGACACTCTCAGAAACTCTCTGACACTCTCTGACAATCTCAGAAACTCTCAGAAACTCTCTGAAACTCTCTGACACTCTCAGAAACACTCTGTCACTCTCTGACACCCTCTGACACACTCTGACACTCTCAGAATCTCTCTGACACTCTCTGTCACTGTCTGACACTCTCAGACACTCTCAGACACTCTCTGACACACTCTGTCACTCTCTGACACTCTCAGAAACTCACTGACACTCTCAGATACTCTCTGTCACTCTCTGACACACTCTGTCACTCTCTGACACTCTCTGTCACTCTCTGACACTCTCAGACACTCTCTGACACTCTCAGACACTCACAGACACTCTCTGACAGACTCTGTCACTCTCTGACACTCTCTGACACACGCTGACATTCTCAGAAACTCTCTGTCACTCTCTGATACTCTCTGAAACACTCTGGCACTCTCTGACACTCTCTGACACACTCTGACACTCTCAGAAAGTCTCTGACACTCTCTGACACTCTCTGATAGTCTCTGACACACTGTGTCACTCACTGACACTCTCTGACACTCTCAGACACTCTCTGACACTCTCTGACCCTCTCTGACACACTCTGTCACTCTCTGACTCTCTCTGACACACTGTGACACTCTCAGAATCTCTCTGACACTCTCTGACTCTCTCTGACACACTCTGTCACTCTCTGGCACACTCTGACATTCTCTGACACTCTCAGAAACTATTTGACTCTTTCTGACACTCTCTGACACTCTGTGACACTCTCTGACACTCTCAGACACTCTCAGACACTCTCAGAAACTCTCTGACACTTTCTGGAACTCTCTGACACACTCTGACAATCTCAGACACTCTCTGAAACTCTCTGACACACTCTGTCACTCTCTGACATTCTCAGAAACTGTCTGACACTCTCTGACACTCTCAGAAACTCTCTGACACTCTCAGACACTCTCTTTCACTCTCTGACACACTCTGTCTCTCTCTGACACTCTCTTTCACTCTCTGACACACGCTGTCTCTCTCTGACACTCTCTGACACTCTCTGACACACTCTGACACTCTCTGAAACTCTCTGACACTCTCTGATACTCTCTGTCACTCTCTGTCACTCTCTGACACTCTCAGACACTCTCAGAAACTCCCTGACACTCTCTGACAATCTCAGAAACTCTCAGAAACTCTCTGAAACTCTCTGACACTCTCTGACACTCTCAGAAACACTCTGTCACTCTCTGACACCCTCTGACACACTCTGACACTCTCAGAATCTCTCTGTCACTCTCTGACACACCTTGTCACACTCTGACACTCTCTGACACTCTCTGACACACTCTGACACTCTCTGAAACTCTCTGACACACCTTGTCACACTCTGACACTCTCTGACACTCTCTGTCACTCTCTGACACTGTCGGACACTCTCTGACACTCTCAGAATCTCTCTGTCACTCTCTGACACACCTTGTCACACTCTGACACTCTCTGACACTCTCTGACACACTCTGACACTCTCTGAAACTCTCTGACACTCTCTGTCACGCTCTGACACTCTCTGACAATCTCAGACACTCTCAAACACTCTCTGACACTCTCTGATAACCTCAGACACTCTGAGAAACTCTCTGACACTCTCTGACACTCTCAGACACTCTCTGTCACTCTCTGACACATTCTGTCACTCTGTGACACTCTCTGACACACTCTGACACTCTCTGAAACTCTCTGACACTCTGTGACACTCTCTTTCACTCTCTGACACTCTCAGACACTCTCAGACACTCTCTGACACACTCTGTCACTCTCTGACACTCTCTGACACGCTCTGTCACTGTCTGACTCTCTCTTACACTCTCTGACACTCTCTGTCACTCTCTGACACTCTCAGACACTCTCAGAAACCCTCTGACACTCTCTGACACTCTCTGACACTCTCTGACGCACTCTGTCACTCCCTGACATTCTCTGACACACTCTGACTCTCTCAGAAACCCTCTGACACTCTCTGACACTCTCTGACACTCACAGAAACTCTCTGACACTCTCTGACACTCTCTGACAAGCTCAGACACTCTCTGACACACTCTGACATTCTCTGACTCTCTCTGACACTCTCAGACACACTCGGTCACTATCTGACACTCTCAGACACACTCTGACACTCTCAGAATGTCTCTGACACTCTCTGACACCTTCAGACACTCTCTGACACTCTCTGACACATTATGTCACTCTCTGACACTCTCTGACACACTCTGACACTCTCTGAAACTCTCTGACACTCTCTGACACTCTCAGAAACTCTCTGACAAACTCTGTCACTCTCTGACACTCTCTGACACTCTCTGTCACTCTCTGACTCTCTCAGAAACCGTCTGACACTCTCTGACACTCTCTGACACTCTCTGTCACTCTCTGACACACTCTGTCACTCTCTGACACACTCTGACACGCTCTGACTCTCTCAGAAACTCTCTGACACTCTCTGACACTCTCAGAAACACTCTGTCACTCTCTGACACCCTCTGACACACTCTGACACTCTCAGAATATCTCTGTCACTCGCTGACACACTCTGTCACACTCTGACACTCTCTGACACTCTCAGACACTCTCTGACAAACTCTGTCACTCTCTGACACTCTCTGACACTCGCTGACACTCTCTGACAGTCTCAGATACTCTCTGTCACTCTCTGACACTCTCGGACACTCTCTGACACTCTCAGAATCTCTCTGTCACTCTCTGACACACTCTGTCACACTCTGACACTCTCTGACACTCTCTGACACTCTCTGAAACTCTCTGTCACTCTCTGACACTCTCTGTCACTCTCTGACACTCTCTGACACACTCTGACACTCTCTGAAACTCTCTGACACTCTATATCACTCTCTGACACTCTCTGACACTCTCAGAAACTCTCTGACAAACTCTGTCACTCTCTGACACTCTCTGACACTCTCTGTCACTCTCTGACTCTCTCAGAAACCGTCTGACACTCTCTGACACTCTCTGACACTCTCTGTCACTCTCTGACACACTCTGTCACTCTCTGACACACTCTGACACGCTCTGACACTCTCAGAAACTCTCTGACACTCTCTGACAATCTCAGAAACTCTCAGAAACTCTCTGAAAATCTCTGACACTCTCTGACACTCTCAGAAACACTCTGTCACTCTCTGACACCCTCTGACACACTCTGACACTCTCAGAATCTCTCTGACACTCTCTGTCACTGTCTGACACTCTCTGACACTCTCAGACACTCTCTGACACACTCTGTCACTCTCTGACACTCTCAGAAACTCGCTGACTCTCTCTGACACTCTCAGATACTCTCTGTCACTCTCTGACACACTCTGTCACTCTCTGACACTCTCTGACACTCTTGGACACTCTCTGACACTCTCAGAATCTCTCTGTCACTCTCTGACACACCTTGTCACACTCTGACACCCTCTGACACTCTCTGACACACTCTGACACTCTCTGAAACTCTCTGACACTCTCTGACACTCTCTGTCACGCTCTGACACTCTCTGACAATTTCAGACACTCTCAAACACTCTCTGACACTCTCTGATAACCTCAGACACTCTGAGAAACTCTCTGACACTCTCAGACACTCTCTGTCACTCTCTGACACATTCTGTCACTCTCTGACACTCTCTGACACACTCTGACACTCTCTGAAACTCTCTGACACTCTGTGACACTCTCTTTCACTCTCTGACACTCTCTGACACTCTCAGACACTCTCTGACACACTCTGTCACTCTCTGACACTCTCTGACACTCTCTGTCACTCTCTGACACTCTCAGACACTCTCAGAAACCCTCTGACACTCTCTGACACTCTCTGGCACTCTCAGACACTCTCTGAAACTCTCTGACACTCTCTATCACTCTCTGACACTCTCTGACACGCTCTGTCACTGTCTGACTCTCTCTGTCACTCTCTGACAATCTCTGACACTCTCAGAAACCCTCTGACACTCTCTGACAATCTCTGGCACTCTCAGACACTCTCTGAAACTCTCTGACACTCTCTATCACTCTCTGACGCTCTCAGAAACTCTCTGACAAACTCTGTCACTCTCTGACACTCTCTGACTCTTTCTGTCACTCTCTGACTCTCTCAGAAACCGTCTGACACTCTCTGACACTCTCTGACACTCTCTGTCACTCTCTGACACACTCTGTCACTCTCTGACACACTCTGACACGCTCTGACACTCTCAGAAACTCTCTGACACTCTCTGACAATCTCAGAAACTCTCAGAAACTCTCTGAAACTCTCTGACACACTCTGACACTCTCAGAAACAATCTGTCACTCTCTGACACCCTCTGACGCACTCTGACACTCTCAGAATCTCTCTGACACTCTCTGTCACTGTCTGACACTCTCTGACACTCTCAGACACTCTCTGACACACTCTGTCACTCTCTGACACTCTCAGAAACTCACTGACACTCTCTGACACTCTCAGATACTCTCTGTCACTCTCTGACACACTCTGTCACTCTCTGACACTCTCTGTCACTCTCTGACACTCTCGGACACTCTCTGACAGACTCTGTCACTCTCTGACACTCTGTGACACACGCTGACATTCTCAGAAACTCTCTGTCACTCTCTGATACTCTCTGAAACACTCTGGCACTCTCTGACACTCTCTGACACACTCTGACACTCTCAGAAAGTCTCTGACACTCTCTGACACTCTCTGATAGTCTCTGAGACACTCTGTCACTCACTGACACTCTCTGACACTCTCAGAGACTCTCTGACACTCTCTGACCCTCTCTGACACACTCTGTCACTCTCTGACTCTCTCTGACAAACTGTGACACTCTCAGAATCTCTCTGACACTCTCTGACTCTCTCTGACACACTCTGTCACTCTCTGGCACACTCTGACATTCTCTGACACTCTCAGAAACTATTTGACACTTTCTGACACTCTCTGACACTCTGTGACACTCTCTGACACTCTCAGACACTCTCAGACACTCTCAGAAACTCTCTGACACACTCTGACAATCTCAGACACTCTCTGAAACTCTCTGACACACTCTGTCACTCTCTGACACTCTCAGAAACTGTCTGACACTCTCTGAAACTCTCAGAAACTCTCTGACACTCTCAGACACTCTCTTTCACTCTCTGACACACTCTGTCTCTCTCTGACACTCTCTTTCACTCTCTGACACACTCTGTCTCTCTCTGACACTCTCTGACACTCTCTGACACACTCTGACACTCTCTGAAACTCTCTGACACTCTCTGATACTCTCTGTCACTCTCTGTCACTCTCTGTCACTCTCTGACACTCTCAGACACTCTCAGAAACTCTCTGATACTCTCTGACATTCTCTGATATTCTCTGACACTCTCTGACAGTCTCCGACACACTCTGTCACTCTCTGACACTCTCTGACACTCTCAGAAACTCTCTGACAATCTCTGACCCTCTCTGATACTCTCTGTCACTCTCTGACACTCTCTGACACTCTCAGAAACTCTCTGACACTCTCTGACACTCTCAGACACTCTCTGACACTCTCAGACACTCTCTTTCACTCTCTGACACACTCTGTCTCTCTCTGACACTCTCTGACACTCTCTGACACAATCTGACACTCTCTGAAACTCTCTGACACTCTCTGACACTCTCTGTCACTCTCTGTCACTCTCTGACACACTCTGACACTCTCAGAAACTCTCTGACACTCTCTGACATTCTCTGACACTCGATGTCACGCTCTGACACTCTCTGACACTCTCAGACACTCTCTCTCACTCTCAGACACTCTCAGAAACTCTCTGACACGTTCAGACACTCTCTGACACTCTGTGACACTCTGGCACTCTCAGACACTCTCAGAACCTCTCTGACACTCACATAAACTCTCAGAAACTCTCTGACTCTCTCGGACACTCTCTGACACACTCTGACACACACTGTCACTCTGTGACACACTCTGACACTCTCAGAAACTCTCTGACACTCTCTGACATTCTCTGACTCTCTCTGACTCTCTCAGACACACTCTGACACACTCTGTCACTATCTGACACTCTCAGACACACTCTGACACTCTCAGAAACTCTCTGACATTCTCAGACACTCTCTTTCACTCTCTGACATACTCTGTCTCTCTCTGACACTCTCTGACACTCTCTGACACACACTGACACTCTCTGAAACTCTCTGACACTCTCTGACACTCACTGTCACTCTCTGTCACTCTCTGCCACTCCCTGACACTCTCAGACACTCTCAGAAACTCTCTGATACTCGCTGACATTCTCTGACACTCTCTGACAGTCTCTGACACGCTCTGTCACTCTCTGACACTCTCTGACACTCTCAGAAACTCTCTGACAATCTCTGACCCTCTCTGATACTCTCAGTCACTCTCTCACACACTCTGTCACTCTCTGTCACTCTCTGACACTCTCTGACACACTCTGACACTTTCAGAAACTCTCTGACAATCTCAGACACTCTCTGACACTCCCTGACACTCTCAGAAACACTCTGTCACTCTCTGACACCCTCTGACACACTCTGACACTCTCAGAATATCTCTGTCACTCGCTGACACACTCTGTCACACTCTGACACTCTCTGACACTCTCAGACACTCTCTGACAAACTCTGTCACTCTCTGACACTCTCTGACACTCGCTGACACTCTCTGACAGTCTCAGATACTCTCTGTCACTCTCTGACACTCTCGGACACTCTCTGACACTCTCAGAATCTCTCTGTCACTCTCTGACACACTCTGTCACACTCTGACACTCTCTGACACTCTCTGACACTCTCTGAAACTCTCTGTCACTCTCTGACACTCTCTGTCACTCTCTGACACTCTCTGACACACTCTGACACTCTCTGAAACTCTCTGACACTCTATATCACTCTCTGACACTCTCTGACACTCTCAGAAACTCTCTGACAAACTCTGTCACTCTCTGACACTCTCTGACACTCTCTGTCACTCTCTGACTCTCTCAGAAACCGTCTGACACTCTCTGACACTCTCTGACACTCTCTGTCACTCTCTGACACACTCTGTCACTCTCTGACACACTCTGACACGCTCTGACACTCTCAGAAACTCTCTGACACTCTCTGACAATCTCAGAAACTCTCAGAAACTCTCTGAAAATCTCTGACACTCTCTGACACTCTCAGAAACACTCTGTCACTCTCTGACACCCTCTGACACACTCTGACACTCTCAGAATCTCTCTGACACTCTCTGTCACTGTCTGACACTCTCTGACACTCTCAGACACTCTCTGACACACTCTGTCACTCTCTGACACTCTCAGAAACTCGCTGACTCTCTCTGACACTCTCAGATACTCTCTGTCACTCTCTGACACACTCTGTCACTCTCTGACACTCTCTGACACTCTTGGACACTCTCTGACACTCTCAGAATCTCTCTGTCACTCTCTGACACACCTTGTCACACTCTGACACCCTCTGACACTCTCTGACACACTCTGACACTCTCTGAAACTCTCTGACACTCTCTGACACTCTCTGTCACGCTCTGACACTCTCTGACAATTTCAGACACTCTCAAACACTCTCTGACACTCTCTGATAACCTCAGACACTCTGAGAAACTCTCTGACACTCTCAGACACTCTCTGTCACTCTCTGACACATTCTGTCACTCTCTGACACTCTCTGACACACTCTGACACTCTCTGAAACTCTCTGACACTCTGTGACACTCTCTTTCACTCTCTGACACTCTCTGACACTCTCAGACACTCTCTGACACACTCTGTCACTCTCTGACACTCTCTGACACTCTCTGTCACTCTCTGACACTCTCAGACACTCTCAGAAACCCTCTGACACTCTCTGACACTCTCTGGCACTCTCAGACACTCTCTGAAACTCTCTGACACTCTCTATCACTCTCTGACACTCTCTGACACGCTCTGTCACTGTCTGACTCTCTCTGTCACTCTCTGACAATCTCTGACACTCTCAGAAACCCTCTGACACTCTCTGACAATCTCTGGCACTCTCAGACACTCTCTGAAACTCTCTGACACTCTCTATCACTCTCTGACGCTCTCAGAAACTCTCTGACAAACTCTGTCACTCTCTGACACTCTCTGACTCTTTCTGTCACTCTCTGACTCTCTCAGAAACCGTCTGACACTCTCTGACACTCTCTGACACTCTCTGTCACTCTCTGACACACTCTGTCACTCTCTGACACACTCTGACACGCTCTGACACTCTCAGAAACTCTCTGACACTCTCTGACAATCTCAGAAACTCTCAGAAACTCTCTGAAACTCTCTGACACACTCTGACACTCTCAGAAACAATCTGTCACTCTCTGACACCCTCTGACGCACTCTGACACTCTCAGAATCTCTCTGACACTCTCTGTCACTGTCTGACACTCTCTGACACTCTCAGACACTCTCTGACACACTCTGTCACTCTCTGACACTCTCAGAAACTCACTGACACTCTCTGACACTCTCAGATACTCTCTGTCACTCTCTGACACACTCTGTCACTCTCTGACACTCTCTGTCACTCTCTGACACTCTCGGACACTCTCTGACAGACTCTGTCACTCTCTGACACTCTGTGACACACGCTGACATTCTCAGAAACTCTCTGTCACTCTCTGATACTCTCTGAAACACTCTGGCACTCTCTGACACTCTCTGACACACTCTGACACTCTCAGAAAGTCTCTGACACTCTCTGACACTCTCTGATAGTCTCTGAGACACTCTGTCACTCACTGACACTCTCTGACACTCTCAGAGACTCTCTGACACTCTCTGACCCTCTCTGACACACTCTGTCACTCTCTGACTCTCTCTGACAAACTGTGACACTCTCAGAATCTCTCTGACACTCTCTGACTCTCTCTGACACACTCTGTCACTCTCTGGCACACTCTGACATTCTCTGACACTCTCAGAAACTATTTGACACTTTCTGACACTCTCTGACACTCTGTGACACTCTCTGACACTCTCAGACACTCTCAGACACTCTCAGAAACTCTCTGACACACTCTGACAATCTCAGACACTCTCTGAAACTCTCTGACACACTCTGTCACTCTCTGACACTCTCAGAAACTGTCTGACACTCTCTGAAACTCTCAGAAACTCTCTGACACTCTCAGACACTCTCTTTCACTCTCTGACACACTCTGTCTCTCTCTGACACTCTCTTTCACTCTCTGACACACTCTGTCTCTCTCTGACACTCTCTGACACTCTCTGACACACTCTGACACTCTCTGAAACTCTCTGACACTCTCTGATACTCTCTGTCACTCTCTGTCACTCTCTGTCACTCTCTGACACTCTCAGACACTCTCAGAAACTCTCTGATACTCTCTGACATTCTCTGATATTCTCTGACACTCTCTGACAGTCTCCGACACACTCTGTCACTCTCTGACACTCTCTGACACTCTCAGAAACTCTCTGACAATCTCTGACCCTCTCTGATACTCTCTGTCACTCTCTGACACTCTCTGACACTCTCAGAAACTCTCTGACACTCTCTGACACTCTCAGACACTCTCTGACACTCTCAGACACTCTCTTTCACTCTCTGACACACTCTGTCTCTCTCTGACACTCTCTGACACTCTCTGACACAATCTGACACTCTCTGAAACTCTCTGACACTCTCTGACACTCTCTGTCACTCTCTGTCACTCTCTGACACACTCTGACACTCTCAGAAACTCTCTGACACTCTCTGACATTCTCTGACACTCGATGTCACGCTCTGACACTCTCTGACACTCTCAGACACTCTCTCTCACTCTCAGACACTCTCAGAAACTCTCTGACACGTTCAGACACTCTCTGACACTCTGTGACACTCTGGCACTCTCAGACACTCTCAGAACCTCTCTGACACTCACATAAACTCTCAGAAACTCTCTGACTCTCTCGGACACTCTCTGACACACTCTGACACACACTGTCACTCTGTGACACACTCTGACACTCTCAGAAACTCTCTGACACTCTCTGACATTCTCTGACTCTCTCTGACACTCTCAGACACACTCTGACACACTCTGTCACTATCTGACACTCTCAGACACACTCTGACACTCTCAGAAACTCTCTGACATTCTCAGACACTCTCTTTCACTCTCTGACATACTCTGTCTCTCTCTGACACTCTCTGACACTCTCTGACACACACTGACACTCTCTGAAACTCTCTGACACTCTCTGACACTCACTGTCACTCTCTGTCACTCTCTGCCACTCCCTGACACTCTCAGACACTCTCAGAAACTCTCTGATACTCGCTGACATTCTCTGACACTCTCTGACAGTCTCTGACACGCTCTGTCACTCTCTGACACTCTCTGACACTCTCAGAAACTCTCTGACAATCTCTGACCCTCTCTGATACTCTCAGTCACTCTCTCACACACTCTGTCACTCTCTGTCACTCTCTGACACTCTCTGACACACTCTGACACTTTCAGAAACTCTCTGACAATCTCAGACACTCTCTGACACTCCCTGACACTCTCAGACACTCTCTGACACACTCTGTCACTCTCTGACACTCTCAGAATCTCGCTGACACTCTCTGACACTCTCAGATACTCTCTGTCACTCTCTGACACACTCTGTCACTCTCTGACACTCTCTGTCACTCTCTGACACTCTCGGACACTCTCTGACACTCTCAGAATCTCTCTGTCACTCTCTGACACACTCTGTCACACTCTGACACTCTCTGACACTCTCTGACACACTCTGACACTCTCTGAAACTCTCTGACACTCTCTGACACTCTCTGTCACTCTCTGACACTCTCTGACACACTCTGACACTCTCTGAAACTCTCTGACACTCTCTGTCACTCTCTGACACTCTCTGACACTCTCAGAAACTCTCTGACAAACTCTGTCACTCTCTGTCACTCTCTGACACACTCTGTCACTCTCTGACACTTTATGACACGCTCTGATACTGTCGGAAACTCTCTGACACTCTCTGACACTGTCTGTCACTCCCTGACACTCTCAGACACTCTCAGAAACTCTCTGACAATCTCAGACACTCTCTGACACTCTCTGACACACTCTGTCACTCTCTGACTCTCTCTGACACACTCTGACAATCTCAGACACTCTCAGACTCTCTCAGAAACTCTATGACACTCTCAGACACTCTCAGACACTCTCTGACAGACTCTGTCACTCTCTGACACTCTCTGACACACTCTGACATTCTCAGAAACTCTCTGTCACTCTCTGATACTCTCTGAAACACTCTGGCACTCTCTGACATTCTCTGACACACTCTGACACTTTCAGAAACTCTCTGACACTCTCTGAGACTCTCTGATAGTCTCTGACACGCTCTGTCACTCACTGACACTCTCTGACACTCTCAGACACTCTCTGACACTCTCTGACAGACTCTGTCACTCTCTGACACTCTCTGACACACTCTGACATTCTCAGAAACTCTCTGTCACTCTCTGATACTCTCTGAAACACTCTGGCACTCTCTGACATTCTCTGACACACTCTGACACTTTCAGAAACTCTCTGACACTCTCTGACACTCTCTGATAGTCTCTGACACGCTCTGTCACTCACTGACACTCTCTGACACTCTCAGACACTCTCTGACACTCTCTGACCCTCTCTGATACTCTCTGACACTCTCTGACAGTCTCTGACACACTCTGTCACTCTCTGACTCTCTCTGACACACTGTGACACTCTCAGAATCTCTCTGACACTCTCTGACTCTCTCTGACACACTCTGTCACTCTCTGGCACACTCTGACATTCTCAGACACTCTCAGAAACTATCTGACACTTTCCGACACTCTCTGACACTCTGTGACACTCTCTGACACTCTCAGACACTCTCAGACACTCTCAGAAACTCTCTGACACTTTCTGAAACTCTCTGACACACTCTGACAAACTCAGACACACTCTGACAATCTCAGACACTCTCTGAAACTCTCTGACACACTCTGTCACTCTCTGACACTCTCAGAAACTCTCTGACACTCTCTGACACTCTCAGAAACTCTCTGACACTCTCTGAGACTCTCAGACATTCTCTGACACACTCTGACACTCTCTGAAACTCTCTGAAACTCTCTGATACTCTCTGTCACTCTCTGTCACTCTCTGTCACTCTCTGACACTCTCAGACACTCTCAGAAACTCTCTGATACGCTCTGACATTCTCTGATACTCTCAGAAACTCTCTGAAACTCTCTGACACTCTCTGACACTCTCAGAAACACTCTGTCACTCTCTGACACCCTCTGACACACTCTGACACTCTCAGAATCTCTCTGTCACTCTCTGACACACCTTGTCACACTCTGACACTCTCTGACACTCTCTGACACACTCTGACACTCTCTGAAACTCTCTGAAACACCTTGTCACACTCTGACACTCTCTGACACTCTCTGTCACTCTCTGACACTGTCGGACACTCTCTGACACTCTCAGAATCTCTCTGTCACTCTCTGACACACCTTGTCACACTCTGACACTCTCTGACACTCTCTGACACACTCTGACACTCTCTGAAACTCTCTGACACTCTCTGTCACGCTCTGACACTCTCTGACAATCTCAGACACTCTCAAACACTCTCTGACACTCTCTGATAACCTCAGACACTCTGAGAAACTCTCTGACACTCTCTGACACTCTCAGACACTCTCTGTCACTCTCTGACACATTCTGTCACTCTCTGAAACTCTCTGACACTCTGTGACACTCTCTTTCACTCTCTGACACTCTCAGACACTCTCAGACACTCTCTGACACACTCTGTCACTCTCTGACACTCTCTGACACGCTCTGTCACTGTCTGACTCTCTCTGACACTCTCTGACACTCTCTGTCACTCTCTGACACTCTCAGACACTCTCAGAAACCCTCTGACACTCTCTGACACTCTCTGACACTCTCTGACGCACTCTGTCACTCCCTGACATTCTCTGACACACTCTGACTCTCTCAGAAACCCTCTGACACTCTCTGACACTCTCTGACACTCACAGAAACTCTCTGACACTCTCTGACACTCTCTGACAAGCTCAGACACTCTCTGACACACTCTGACATTCTCTGACTCTCTCTGACACTCTCAGACACACTCGGTCACTATCTGACACTCTCAGACACACTCTGACACTCTCAGAATGTCTCTGACACTCTCTGACACCTTCAGACACTCTCTGACACTCTCTGACACATTATGTCACTCTCTGACACTCTCTGACACACTCTGACACTCTCTGAAACTCTCTGACACTCTCTGACACTCTCAGAAACTCTCTGACAAACTCTGTCACTCTCTGACACTCTCTGACACTCTCTGTCACTCTCTGACTCTCTCAGAAACCGTCTGACACTCTCTGACACTCTCTGACACTCTCTGTCACTCTCTGACACACTCTGTCACTCTCTGACACACTCTGACACGCTCTGACTCTCTCAGAAACTCTCTGACACTCTCTGACACTCTCAGAAACACTCTGTCACTCTCTGACACCCTCTGACACACTCTGACACTCTCAGAATATCTCTGTCACTCGCTGACACACTCTGTCACACTCTGACACTCTCTGACACTCTCAGACACTCTCTGACAAACTCTGTCACTCTCTGACACTCTCTGACACTCGCTGACACTCTCTGACAGTCTCAGATACTCTCTGTCACTCTCTGACACTCTCGGACACTCTCTGACACTCTCAGAATCTCTCTGTCACTCTCTGACACACTCTGTCACACTCTGACACTCTCTGACACTCTCTGACACTCTCTGAAACTCTCTGTCACTCTCTGACACTCTCTGTCACTCTCTGACACTCTCTGACACACTCTGACACTCTCTGAAACTCTCTGACACTCTATATCACTCTCTGACACTCTCTGACACTCTCAGAAACTCTCTGACAAACTCTGTCACTCTCTGACACTCTCTGACACTCTCTGTCACTCTCTGACTCTCTCAGAAACCGTCTGACACACTCTGACACTCTCTGACACTCTCTGTCACTCTCTGACACACTCTGTCACTCTCTGACACACTCTGACACGCTCTGACACTCTCAGAAACTCTCTGACACTCTCTGACACTCTCAGAAACTCTCTGACAAACTCTGTCACTCTCTGACACTCTCTGACACTCTCTGTCACTCTCTGACTCTCTCAGAAACCGTCTGACACTCTCTGACACTCTCTGACACTCTCTGTCACTCTCTGACACACTCTGTCACTCTCTGACACACTCTGACACGCTCTGACTCTCTCAGAAACTCTCTGACACTCTCTGACACTCTCAGAAACACTCTGTCACTCTCTGACACCCTCTGACACACTCTGACACTCTCAGAATATCTCTGTCACTCGCTGACACACTCTGTCACACTCTGACACTCTCTGACACTCTCAGACACTCTCTGACAAACTCTGTCACTCTCTGACACTCTCTGACACTCGCTGACACTCTCTGACAGTCTCAGATACTCTCTGTCACTCTCTGACACTCTCGGACACTCTCTGACACTCTCAGAATCTCTCTGTCACTCTCTGACACACTCTGTCACACTCTGACACTCTCTGACACTCTCTGACACTCTCTGAAACTCTCTGTCACTCTCTGACACTCTCTGTCACTCTCTGACACTCTCTGACACACTCTGACACTCTCTGAAACTCTCTGACACTCTATATCACTCTCTGACACTCTCTGACACTCTCAGAAACTCTCTGACAAACTCTGTCACTCTCTGACACTCTCTGACACTCTCTGTCACTCTCTGACTCTCTCAGAAACCGTCTGACACACTCTGACACTCTCTGACACTCTCTGTCACTCTCTGACACACTCTGTCACTCTCTGACACACTCTGACACGCTCTGACACTCTCAGAAACTCTCTGACACTCTCTGACAATCTCAGAAACTCTCAGAAACTCTCTGAAAATCTCTGACACTCTCTGACACTCTCAGAAACACTCTGTCACTCTCTGACACCCTCTGACACACTCTGACACTCTCAGAATCTCTCTGACACTCTCTGTCACTGTCTGACACTCTCTGACACTCTCAGACACTCTCTGACACACTCTGTCACTCTCTGACACTCTCAGAAACTCGCTGACTCTCTCTGACACTCTCAGATACTCTCTGTCACTCTCTGACACACTCTGTCACTCTCTGACACTCTCTGACACTCTTGGACACTCTCTGACACTCTCAGAATCTCTCTGTCACTCTCTGACACACCTTGTCACACTCTGACACCCTCTGACACTCTCTGACACACTCTGACACTCTCTGAAACTCTCTGACACTCTCTGACACTCTCTGTCACGCTCTGACACTCTCTGACAATTTCAGACACTCTCAAACACTCTCTGACACTCTCTGATAACCTCAGACACTCTGAGAAACTCTCTGACACTCTCAGACACTCTCTGTCACTCTCTGACACATTCTGTCACTCTCTGACACTCTCTGACACACTCTGACACTCTCTGAAACTCTCTGACACTCTGTGACACTCTCTTTCACTCTCTGACACTCTCTGACACTCTCAGACACTCTCTGACACACTCTGTCACTCTCTGACACTCTCTGACACTCTCTGTCACTCTCTGACACTCTCAGACACTCTCAGAAACCCTCTGACACTCTCTGACACTCTCTGGCACTCTCAGACACTCTCTGAAACTCTCTGACACTCTCTATCACTCTCTGACACTCTCTGACACGCTCTGTCACTGTCTGACTCTCTCTGTCACTCTCTGACAATCTCTGACACTCTCAGAAACCCTCTGAAACTCTCTGACAATCTCTGGCACTCTCAGACACTCTCTGAAACTCTCTGACACTCTCTATCACTCTCTGACGCTCTCAGAAACTCTCTGACAAACTCTGTCACTCTCTGACACTCTCTGACTCTTTCTGTCACTCTCTGACTCTCTCAGAAACCGTCTGACACTCTCTGACACTCTCTGACACTCTCTGTCACTCTCTGACACACTCTGTCACTCTCTGACACACTCTGACACGCTCTGACACTCTCAGAAACTCTCTGACACTCTCTGAAAATCTCAGAAACTCTCAGAAACTCTCTGAAACTCTCTGACACACTCTGACACTCTCAGAAACACTCTGTCACTCTCTGACACCCTCTGACGCACTCTGACACTCTCAGAATCTCTCTGACACTCTCTGTCACTGTCTGACACTCTCTGACACTCTCAGACACTCTCTGACACACTCTGTCACTCTCTGACACTCTCAGAAACTCACTGACACTCTCTGACACTCTCAGATACTCTCTGTCACTCTCTGACACACTCTGTCACTCTCTGACACTCTCTGTCACTCTCTGACACTCTCGGACACTCTCTGACAGACTCTGTCACTCTCTGACACTCTGTGACACACGCTGACATTCTCAGAAACTCTCTGTCACTCTCTGATACTCTCTGAAACACTCTGGCACTCTCTGACACTCTCTGACACACTCTGACACTCTCAGAAAGTCTCTGACACTCTCTGACACTCTCTGATAGTCTCTGAGACACTCTGTCACTCACTGACACTCTCTGACACTCTCAGAGACTCTCTGACACTCTCTGACCCTCTCTGACACACTCTGTCACTCTCTGACTCTCTCTGACAAACTGTGACACTCTCAGAATCTCTCTGACACTCTCTGACTCTCTCTGACACACTCTGTCACTCTCTGGCACACTCTGACATTCTCTGACACTCTCAGAAACTATTTGACACTTTCTGACACTCTCTGACACTCTGTGACACTCTCTGACACTCTCAGACACTCTCAGACACTCTCAGAAACTCTCTGACACACTCTGACAATCTCAGACACTCTCTGAAACTCTCTGACACACTCTGTCACTCTCTGACACTCTCAGAAACTGTGACACTCTCTGAAACTCTCAGAAACTCTCTGACACTCTCAGACACTCTCTTTCACTCTCTGACACACTCTGTCTCTCTCTGACACTCTCCTTCACTCTCTGACACACTCTGTCTCTCTCTGACACTCTCTGACACTCTCTGACACACTCTGACACTCTCTGAAACTCTCTGACACTCTCTGATACTCTCAGTCACTCTCTGTCACTCTCTGTCACTCTCTGACACTCTCAGACACTCTCAGAAACTCTCTGATACTCTCTGACATTCTCTGATATTCTCTGACACTCTCTGACAGTCTCCGACACACTCTGTCACTCTCTGACACTCTCTGACACTCTCAGAAACTCTCTGACAATCTCTGACCCTCTCTGATACTCTCTGTCACTCTCTGACACTCTCTGACACTCTCAGAAACTCTCTGACACTCTCTGACACTCTCAGACACTCTCTGACACTCTCAGACACTCTCTTTCACTCTCTGACACACTCTGTCTCTCTCTGACACTCTCTGACACTCTCTGACACAATCTGACACTCTCTGAAACTCTCTGACACTCTCTGACACTCTCTGTCACTCTCTGTCACTCTCTGACACACTCTGACACTCTCAGAAACTCTCTGACACTCTCTGACATTCTCTGACACTCGATGTCACGCTCTGACACTCTCTGACACTCTCAGACACTCTCTCTCACTCTCAGACACTCTCAGAAACTCTCTGACACGTTCAGACACTCTCTGACACTCTGTGACACTCTGGCACTCTCAGACACTCTCAGAACCTCTCTGACACTCACATAAACTCTCAGAAACTCTCTGACTCTCTCGGACACTCTCTGACACACTCTGACACACACTGTCACTCTGTGACACACTCTGACACTCTCAGAAACTCTCTGACACTCTCTGACATTCTCTGACTCTCTCTGACACTCTCAGACACACTCTGACACACTCTGTCACTATCTGACACTCTCAGACACACTCTGACACTCTCAGAAACTCTCTGACACTCTCAGACACTCTCTTTCACTCTCTGACATACTCTGTCTCTCTCTGACACTCTCTGACACTCTCTGACACACACTGACACTCTCTGAAACTCTCTGACACTCTCTGACACTCACTGTCACTCTCTGTCACTCTCTGCCACTCCCTGACACTCTCAGACACTCTCAGAAACTCTCTGATACTCGCTGACATTCTCTGACACTCTCTGACAGTCTCTGACACGCTCTGTCACTCTCTGACACTCTCTGACACTCTCAGAAACTCTCTGACAATCTCTGACCCTCTCTGATACTCTCAGTCACTCTCTCACACACTCTGTCACTCTCTGTCACTCTCTGACACTCTCTGACACACTCTGACACTTTCAGAAACTCTCTGACAATCTCAGACACTCTCTGACACTCCCTGACACTCTCAGACACTCTCTGACACACTCTGTCACTCTCTGACACTCTCAGAATCTCGCTGACACTCTCTGACACTCACAGATACTCTCTGTCACTCTCTGACACACTCTGTCACTCTCTGACACTCTCTGTCACTCTCTGACACTCTCGGACACTCTCTGACACTCTCAGAATCTCTCTGTCACTCTCTGACACACTCTGTCACACTCTGACACTCTCTGACACTCTCTGACACACTCTGACACTCTCTGAAACTCTCTGACACTCTCTGACACTCTCTGTCACTCTCTGACACTCTCTGACACACTCTGACACTCTCTGAAACTCTCTGACACTCTCTGTCACTCTCTGACACTCTCTGACACTCTCAGAAACTCTCTGACAAACTCTGTCACTCTCTGTCACTCTCTGACACACTCTGTCACTCTCTGACACTTTATGACACGCTCTGATACTGTCGGAAACTCTCTGACACTCTCTGACACTGTCTGTCACTCCCTGACACTCTCAGACACTCTCAGAAACTCTCTGACAATCTCAGACACTCTCTGACACTCTCTGACACACTCTGTCACTCTCTGACTCTCTCTGACACACTCTGACAATCTCAGACACTCTCAGACTCTCTCAGAAACTCTATGACACTCTCAGACACTCTCAGACACTCTCTGACAGACTCTGTCACTCTCTGACACTCTCTGACACACTCTGACATTCTCAGAAACTCTCTGTCACTCTCTGATACTCTCTGAAACACTCTGGCACTCTCTGACATTCTCTGACACACTCTGACACTTTCAGAAACTCTCTGACACTCTCTGAGACTCTCTGATAGTCTCTGACACGCTCTGTCACTCACTGACACTCTCTGACACTCTCAGACACTCTCTGACACTCTCTGACAGACTCTGTCACTCTCTGACACTCTCTGACACACTCTGACATTCTCAGAAACTCTCTGTCACTCTCTGATACTCTCTGAAACACTCTGGCACTCTCTGACATTCTCTGACACACTCTGACACTTTCAGAAACTCTCTGACACTCTCTGACACTCTCTGATAGTCTCTGACACGCTCTGTCACTCACTGACACTCTCTGACACTCTCAGACACTCTCTGACACTCTCTGACCCTCTCTGATACTCTCTGACACTCTCTGACAGTCTCTGACACACTCTGTCACTCTCTGACTCTCTCTGACACACTGTGACACTCTCAGAATCTCTCTGACACTCTCTGACTCTCTCTGACACACTCTGTCACTCTCTGGCACACTCTGACATTCTCAGACACTCTCAGAAACTATCTGACACTTTCCGACACTCTCTGACACTCTGTGACACTCTCTGACACTCTCAGACACTCTCAGACACTCTCAGAAACTCTCTGACACTTTCTGAAACTCTCTGACACACTCTGACAAACTCAGACACACTCTGACAATCTCAGACACTCTCTGAAACTCTCTGACACACTCTGTCACTCTCTGACACTCTCAGAAACTCTCTGACACTCTCTGACACTCTCAGAAACTCTCTGACACTCTCTGAGACTCTCAGACATTCTCTGACACACTCTGACACTCTCTGAAACTCTCTGATACTCTCTGTCACTCTCTGTCACTCTCTGTCACTCTCTGACACTCTCAGACACTCTCAGAAACTCTCTGATACGCTCTGACATTCTCTGACACTCTCGGACACTCTCAGAAACTCTCTGACAATCTCTGACACTCTCAGAAACTCTCTGACACTCTCAGACACTCTCTTTCACTCTCTGACACACTCTGTCTCTCTCTGACACTCTCTGACACACTCTGACACTCTCTGACACACTCTGACACTCTCTGACACTCTCTGACACTCTCTGACACACTCTGACACTCTCTGAAACTCTCTGACACTCTCTGACACTCTCTGACAGTCTCTGACACTCTCTGTCACTCTCTGTCACTCTCTTTCACTCTCTGACACACTCTGACACTCTCTGAAACTCTCTGACACTCTCTGACATTCTCTGACACTCGATGTCACGCTCTGACACTCTCTGACACTCTCAGACACTCTCTGACAATCTCTCTCACTCTCAGACACTCTCAGAAACTCTCTGACACGTTCAGACACTCTCTGACACTCTGTGACACTCTGACACTCTCGGACACTCTCAGAACCTCTCTGACACTCACATAAACTCTCAGAAACTCTCTGACTCTCTCGGACACTCTCTGACACACTCTGACACACACTGTCACTCTGTGACACAGTCTGACACTCTCAGAAACTCTCTGACACTCTCTGACATTCTCTGACTCTCTCTGACACTCTCAGACACACTCAGACACACTCTGTCACTTTCTGACACTCTCAGACACACTCTGACACTCTCATAAACTCTCTGACACTCTCTGACACACTCAGACACTCTCTGACACTCTCAGACATTCTCTTTCACTCTCTGACACACTCTGACTCTCTCTGACACTCTCTGACATTCTCTGACACACTCTGACACTCTCTGAAACTCTCTGACACTCTCTGACACTCTCAGACACTCTCAGAAACTATCTGATACTCTCTGACATTCTCTGACACTCTCTGACAGTCTCTGACACGCTCTGTCACTCTCTGACACTCTCTGACACACTCTGACACTCTCAGAAACTCTCTGACACTCTCTGACATTCTCTGACACTCTATCTCCCGCTCTGACACTCTCTGACACTCTCAGACACTCTCTGACAATCTCTCTCACTCTCAGACACTCTCAGAATCTCTCTGACACGTTCAGACACTCTCTGACACACTCTGACATTCTCTGACTCTCTCTGACACTCTCAGACACACTCTGTCACTATCTGACACTCTCAGACACACTCTGACACTCTCAGAATGTCTCTGACACTCTCTGACACTGTCAGACACTCTCAGACTCATCTGAAGCTCTCTGACATTCTCTGACAGTCTCTGACACTCTCAGACACTCTCAGAAACTGTCTGACACTCTCTGACACTCTCTGACACTCTCAGACACTCTCAGACTCATCTGAAACTCTCTGACACTCTCTGACACTCTCAGACACTCTCTGTCACTCTCTGACATACTCTGAAACTCTCAGACACTCTCAGAAACTCTCTGACACTCTCTGACACTCTCTGATAATCTCAGACACTCTCAGAAACTCTCTGACACTCTCTGACACTCTCTGACACTCTCAGACACTCTCTGTCACTCTCTGACATACTCTGAAACTCTCAGACACTCTCTGACACACTCTGTCACTCTCTGACACTCTCAGAAACTCGCTGACACTCTCTGACACTCTCAGATACTCTCTGTCACTCTCTGACACACTCTGTCACTCTCTGACACTCTCTGTCACTCTCTGACACTCTCTGACACTCTCAGAATCTCTCTGTCACTCTCTGACACACTCTGTCACACTCTGACACTCTCCGACACTCTCTGACACACTCTAACACTCTCTGACAATCTCAGACACTCTCAAACACTCTCTGACACTCTCTGATAACCTCAGACACTCTGAGAAACTTTCTGACACTCTCTGACACTCTCTGACACTCTCAGACACTCTCTGTCACTCTCTGACACATTCTGTCACTCTCTGACACTCTCTGACACGCTCTGTCACTGTCTGACTCTCTCTGACACTCTCTGACACTCTCTGTCACTCTCTGACACTCTCAGACACTCTCAGAAACCCTCTGACACTCTCTGACACTCTCTGACACACTCTGACACTCTCTGTAACTCTCTGACACTCTCAGACACTCTCAGAAACCCTCTGACACTCTGTGACACTCTCTTTCACTCTCTGACACTCTCTGACACTCTCAGACACTCTCTGACAATCTCAGACACTCTCTGACACTCCCTGACACTCTCAGACACTCTCTGACACACTCTGTCACTCTCTGACACTCTCTGTCACTCTCTGACACTCTCGGACACTCTCTGACACTCTCAGAATCTCTCTGTCACTCTCTGACACTCCTTGTCACACTCTGACACTCTCTGACACTCTCTGACACACTCTGACACTCTCTGAAACTCTCTGACACTCTCTGACACTCTCTGTCACGCTCTGACACTCTCTGACAATCTCAGACACTCTCAAACACTCTCTGACACTCTCTGACACTCTCAGACACTCTCTGTCACTCTCTGACACATTCTGTCACTCTCTGACACTCTCTGACACACTCTGACACTCTCTGAAACTCTCTGACACTCTGTGACACTCTCTTTCACTCTCTGACACGCTCTGACACTCTCAGACACTCTCTGACACACTCTGTCACTCTCTGACACTCTCTGACACGCTCTGTCACTGTCTGACTCTCTCTGACACTCTCTGACACTCTCTGTCACTCTCTGACACTCTCAGACACTCTCAGAAACCCTCTGACACTCTCTGACACTCTCTGAAGCACTCTGTCACTCCCTGACATTCTCTGACACACTCTGACACTCTCAGAAACTCTCTGACACTCTCTGACACTCTCTGACACTCTCTGACACTCACAGAAACTTTCTGACACTCTCTGACACTCTCTGACACGCTCAGACACTCTCTGACCCACTCTGACATTCTCAAACTCTCTCTGACACTCTCAGACACACTCGGTCACTATCTGACACTCTCAGACACACTCTGACACTCTCAGAATGTCTTTGACACTGTTTGACACCTTCATACACTCTCTGTCACTCTCTGACACATTCTGTCACTCTCTGACACTCTCTGACACACTCTGACACTCTCTGAAACTCTCTGACACTCTCTGTCACTCTCTGACACTCTCTGACACTCTCAGAAACTCTCTGACAAACTCTGTCACTCTCTGACACTCTCTGACACTCGCTGTCACTCTCTGACTTTCTCAGAAACCGTCTGACACTCTCTGACACTCTCTGACACTCTCAGACACTCTCTGTCACTCTCTGACACACTCTGTCTCTCTCTGACACACTCTGACACGCTCTGACAATCTCAGAAAATCTCAGAAACTCTCTGACACTCTCTGATAACCTCAGACACTCTGAGAAACTTTCTGACACTCTCTGACACTCTCTGACACTCTCAGACACTCTCTGTCACTCTCTGACACATTCTGTCACTCTCTGACACTCTCTGACACGCTCTGTCACTGTCTGACTCTCTCTGACACTCTCTGACACTCTCTGTCACTCTCTGACACTCTCAGACACTCTCAGAAACCCTCTGACACTCTCTGACACTCTCTGACACACTCTGACACTCTCTGTAACTCTCTGACACTCTCAGACACTCTCAGAAACCCTCTGACACTCTGTGACACTCTCTTTCACTCTCTGACACTCTCTGACACTCTCAGACACTCTCTGACAATCTCAGACACTCTCTGACACTCCCTGACACTCTCAGACACTCTCTGACACACTCTGTCACTCTCTGACACTCTCTGTCACTCTCTGACACTCTCGGACACTCTCTGACACTCTCAGAATCTCTCTGTCACTCTCTGACACTCCTTGTCACACTCTGACACTCTCTGACACTCTCTGACACACTCTGACACTCTCTGAAACTCTCTGACACTCTCTGACACTCTCTGTCACGCTCTGACACTCTCTGACAATCTCAGACACTCTCAAACACTCTCTGACACTCTCTGACACTCTCAGACACTCTCTGTCACTCTCTGACACATTCTGTCACTCTCTGACACTCTCTGACACACTCTGACACTCTCTGAAACTCTCTGACACTCTGTGACACTCTCTTTCACTCTCTGACACGCTCTGACACTCTCAGACACTCTCTGACACACTCTGTCACTCTCTGACACTCTCTGACACGCTCTGTCACTGTCTGACTCTCTCTGACACTCTCTGACACTCTCTGTCACTCTCTGACACTCTCAGACACTCTCAGAAACCCTCTGACACTCTCTGACACTCTCTGAAGCACTCTGTCACTCCCTGACATTCTCTGACACACTCTGACACTCTCAGAAACTCTCTGACACTCTCTGACACTCTCTGACACTCACAGAAACTTTCTGACACTCTCTGACACTCTCTGACACGCTCAGACACTCTCTGACACACTCTGACATTCTCAAACTCTCTCTGACACTCTCAGACACACTCGGTCACTATCTGACACTCTCAGACACACTCTGACACTCTCAGAATGTCTTTGACACTGTTTGACACCTTCAGACACTCTCTGTCACTCTCTGACACATTCTGTCACTCTCTGACACTCTCTGACACACTCTGACACTCTCTGAAACTCTCTGACACTCTCTGTCACTCTCTGACACTCTCTGACACTCTCAGAAACTCTCTGACAAACTCTGTCACTCTCTGACACTCTCTGACACTCGCTGTCACTCTCTGACTTTCTCAGAAACCGTCTGACACTCTCTGACACTCTCTGACACTCTCAGACACTCTCTGTCACTCTCTGACACACTCTGTCTCTCTCTGACACACTCTGACACGCTCTGACAATCTCAGAAAATCTCAGAAACTCTCTGACACTCTCTGACACTCTCTGACACTCTCAGAAACTCGCTGACACTCTCTGACAATCTCAGATACTCTCTGTCACACTCTGACACACTCTGTCACTCTCTGACACTCTCTGTCACTCTCTGACACTCTCGGACACTCTCTGACACTCTCAGAATCTCTCTGTCACTCTCTGACACACTCTTTCACACTCTGACACTCTCTGACACTCTCTGACACACTCTGACACTCTCTGAAACTCTCTGTCACTCTCTGACACTCTCTGTCAGTCTCTGACACACTCTGACACTCTCTGAAACTCTCTGACACTCTCTATCACTCTCTGACACTCTCTGACACTCTCAGAAACTCTCTGACAAACTCTGTCACGCTCTGACACTCTCTGACACTCTCTGTCACTCTCTGACTCTCTCAGAAACCGTCTGACACTCTCTGACACTCTCTGTCACTCTCTGACACACTCTGTCACTCTCTGACACACTCTGACACGCTCTGACACTCTCAGAAACTCTCTGACACTCTCTGACAATCTCAGAAACTCTCAGAAACTCTCTGAAACTCTCTGACACGCTTTGACACGTTCAGAAACACTCTGTCACTCTCTGACACCCTCTGACACACTCTGACACTCTCAGAATCTCACTGACACTCTCTGTCACTGTCTGACACTCTCCGACACTCTCAGACACTCTCTGACACACTCTGTCACTCTCTGACACTCTCAGAAACTCGCTGACACTCTCTGACACTCTCAGATACTCTCTGTCACTCTCTGACACACTCTTTCACTCTCTGACACTCTCTGTCACTCTCTGACACTGTCGGACACTCTCTGACACTCTCAGAATCTCTCTGTCACTCTCTGACACACCTTGTCACACTCTGACACTCTCTGACACACTCTGACACTCTCTGAAACTCTGAAACTCTCTGACACTCTCTGAAACTCTCTGTCACGCTCTGACACTCTCTGACAATCTCAGACACTCTCAAACACTCTCTGACACTCTCTGATAACCTCAGACATTCTGAGAAACTCTCTGACACTCTCTGACACTCTCAGACACTGTCACTCTCTGACACATTCTGTCACTCTCTGACACTCTCTGACACACTCTGACACTCTCTGAAACTCTCTGACACTCTGTGACACTCTCTTTCACTCTCTGACACTCTCTGACACTCTCAGACACTCTCTGACACACTCTGTCACTCTCTGACACTCTCTGACACGCTCTGTCACTGTCTGACTCTCTCTGACACTCTCTGACACTCTCTGTCACTCTCTGACACTCTCAGACACTCTCAGAAACCCTCTGACACCCTCTGACACTCTCTGACACTCTCTGACACTCTCTGACGCACTCTGTCACTCCCTGACATTCTCTGACACACTCTGACACTCTCAGAAACTCTCTGACACTCTCTGACACTCTCTGACACTCACAGAAACTCTCTGACACTCTCTGACACTCTCTGACACGCTCAGACACTCTCTGACCCACTCTGACATTCTCTGACTCTCTCTGACACTCTCAGACACACTCGGTCAATATCTGACACTCTCAGACACACTCTGACACTCTCAGAATGTCTCTGACACTCTCTGACACCTTCAGACACTCTCTGTCACTCTCTGACACATTCTGTCACTCTCTGACACTCTCTGACACACTCTGACACTCTCTGAAACTCTCTGACACTCTCTGTCACTCTCTGACACTCTCTGACACTCTCAGAAACTCTCTGACAAACTCTGTCACTCTCTGACACTCGCTGACACTCTCTGTCACTCTCTGACTCTCTCAGAAACCGTCTGACACTCTCTGACACTCTCTGTCACTCTCTGACACACTCTGTCACTCTCTGACACACTCTGACACGCTCTGACTCTCTCAGAAACTCTCTGACACTCTCTGACAATCTCAGAAACTTTCAGAAACTCTCTGACACTCTCTGACACTCTCAGAAACACTCTGCCACTCTCTGACACCCTCTGACACACTCTGACACTCTCAGACTCTCTCTGTCACTCGCTGACACACTCTGTCACACTCTGACACTCTCTGACACTCTCAGACACTCTCTGACAAACTCTGTCACTCTCTGACACTCTCAGAAACTCGCTGACACTCTCTGACACTCTCAGATACTCTCTGTCACTCTCTGACACTCTCGGACACTCTCTGACACTCTCAGAATCTCTCTGTCACTCTCTGACACACTCTGTCACACTCTGACACTCTCTGAAACTCTCTGTCACTCTCTGACACTCACTGTCACTCTCTGACACTCACTGACACACTCTGACACTCTCTGAAACTCTCTGACACTCTCTATCACTCTCTGACACTCTCTGACACTCTCAGAAACTCTCTGACAAACTCTGTCACTCTCTGACACTCTCTGTCACTCTCTGACTCTCTCAGAAACCGTCTGACACACTCTGACACTCTCTGACACTCTCTGTCACTCTCTGACACACTCTGTCACTCTCTGACACACTCTGACACGCTCTGACACTCTCAGAAACTCTCTGACACTCTCTGACAATCTCAGAAACTCTCAGAAACTCTCTGAAAATCTCTGACACTCTCTGATACTCTCAGAAACACTCTGTCACTCTCTGACACCCTCTGACAGACTCTGACACTCTCAGAATCTCTCTGACACTCTCTGTCACTGTCTGACACTCTCTGACACTCTCAGACAATCTCTGACACACTCTGTCACTCTCTGACACTCTCAGAAATTCGCTGACACTCTCTGACACTCTCAGATACTCTCTGTCACTCTCTGACACACTCTGTCACTCTCTGACACTCTCTGTCACTCTCTGACACACCTTGTCACACTCTGACACTCTCTGACACTCTCTGACACACTCTGACACTCTCTGAAACTCTCTGACACTCTCTGACACTCTCTGTCACGCTCTGACACTCTCTGACAATTTCAGACACTCTCAAACACTCTCTGACACTCTCTGATAACCTCAGACACTCTGAGAAACTCTCTGACACTCTCAGACACTCTCTGTCACTCTCTGACACATTCTGTCACTCTCTGACACTCTCTGACACACTCTGACACTCTCTGAAACTCTCTGACACTCTGTGACACTCTCCTTCACTCTCTGACATTCTCTGACACTCTCAGACAATCTCTGACACACTCTGTCACTCTCTGACACTCTCTGACACTCTCTGACACTCTCTGTCCCTCTCTGACACTCTCAGAAACACTCTGTCACTCTCTGACACCCTCTGACACACTCTGACACTCTCAGAATCTCTCTGTCACTCGCTGACACACTCTGTCACACTCTGACTCTCTCTGACACTCTCAGACACTCTCTGACAAACTCTGTCACTCTCTGACACTCTCAGAAACTCGCTGACACTCTCTGACACTCTCAGATACTCTCTGTCACTCTCTGACACTCTCGGACACTCTCTGACACTCTCAGAATCTCTCTGTCTCTCTCTGACACACTCTGTTACACTCTGACACTCTCTGACACTCTCTGACACACGCTGACACTCTCTGAAACTCTCTGTCACTCTCTGACACTCTCTGTCACTCTCTGACACTCACTGACACACTCTGACACTCTCTGACACTCTCTGACACACTCTGACACTCTCAGACACTCTCAGAAACCCTCTGACACTCTCTGACACTCTCTGGCACTCTCAGACAATCTCTGAAACTCTCTGACACTCTCTGACACGCTCTGTCACTGTCTGACTCTCTCTGACACTCTCTGACACTCTCTGTCACTCTCTGACACTCTCTGACACTCTCAGAAACCCTCTGACACTCTCTGACAATCTCTGGCACTCTCAGACACTCTCTGAAACTCTCTGACACTCTCTATCACTCTCTGACACTCTCTGACACTCTCAGAAACTCTCTGACAAACTCTGTCACTCTCTGACACGCTCTGTCACTCTCTGACTATCTCAGAAACCGTCTGACACTCTCTGACACTCTCTGACACACTCTGACACTCTCTGAAACTCTCTGACACTCTCTGACACTCTCTGTCACGCTCTGACACTCTCTGACAATTTCAGACACTCTCAAACACTCTCTGACACTCTCTGATAACCTCAGACACTCTGAGAAACTCTCTGACACTCTCTGACACTCTCAGACACTCTCTGTCACTCTCTGACACATTCTGTCACTCTCTGACACTCTCTGACACACTCTGACACTCTCTGAAACTCTCTGACACTCTGTGACACTCTCCTTCACTCTCTGACATTCTCTGACACTCTCAGACAATCTCTGACACACTCTGTCACTCTCTGACACTCTCTGACACTCTCTGACACTCTCTGTCCCTCTCTGACACGCTCAGAAACACTCTGTCACTCTCTGACACCCTCTGACACACTCTGACACTCTCAGAATCTCTCTGTCACTCGCTGACACACTCTGTCACACTCTGACTCTCTCTGACACTCTCAGACACTCTCTGACAAACTCTGTCACTCTCTGACACTCTCAGAAACTCGCTGACACTCTCTGACACTCTCAGATACTCTCTGTCACTCTCTGACACTCTCGGACACTCTCTGACACTCTCAGAATCTCTCTGTCTCTCTCTGACACACTCTGTTACACTCTGACACTCTCTGACACTCTCTGACACACGCTGACACTCTCTGAAACTCTCTGTCACTCTCTGACACTCTCTGTCACTCTCTGACACTCACTGACACACTCTGACACTCTCTGACACTCTCTGACACACTCTGACACTCTCAGACACTCTCAGAAACCCTCTGACACTCTCTGACACTCTCTGGCACTCTCAGACAATCTCTGAAACTCTCTGACACTCTCTGACACGCTCTGTCACTGTCTGACTCTCTCTGACACTCTCTGACACTCTCTGTCACTCTCTGACACTCTCTGACACTCTCAGAAACCCTCTGACACTCTCTGACAATCTCTGGCACTCTCAGACACTCTCTGAAACTCTCTGACACTCTCTATCACTCTCTGACACTCTCTGACACTCTCAGAAACTCTCTGACAAACTCTGTCACTCTCTGACACTCTCTGTCACTCTCTGACTATCTCAGAAACCGTCTGACACTCTCTGACACTCTCTGACACACTCTGACACTCTCTGAAACTCTCTGACACTCTCTGACACTCTCTGTCACGCTCTGACACTCTCTGACAATTTCAGACACTCTCAAACACTCTCTGACACTCTCTGATAACCTCAGACACTCTGAGAAACTCTCTGACACTCTCTGACACTCTCAGACACTCTCTGTCACTCTCTGACACATTCTGTCACTCTCTGACACTCTCTGACACACTCTGACACTCTCTGAAACTCTCTGCCACTCTGTGACACTCTCCTTCACTCTCTGACATTCTCTGACACTCTCAGACAATCTCTGACACACTCTGTCACTCTCTGACACTCTCTGACACTCTCTGACACTCTCTGTCCCTCTCTGACACTCTCAGAAACACTCTGTCACTCTCTGACACCCTCTGACACACTCTGACACTCTCAGAATCTCTCTGTCACTCGCTGACACACTCTGTCACACTCTGACACTCTCTGACACTCTCAGACACTCTCTGACAAACTCTGTCACTCTCTGACACTCTCAGAAACTCGCTGACACTCTCTGACACTCTCAGATACTCTCTGTCACTCTCTGACACTCTCGGACACTCTCTGACACTCTCAGAATCTCTCTGTCTCTCTCTGACACACTCTGTCACACTCTGACACTCTCTGACACTCTCTGACACACGCTGACACTCTCTGAAACTCTCTGTCACTCTCTGACACTCTCTGTCACTCTCTGACACTCACTGACACACTCTGACACTCTCTGACACTCTCTGACACACTCTGACACTCTCAGACACTCTCAGAAACCCTCTGACACTCTCTGACACTCTCTGGCACTCTCAGACAATCTCTGAAACTCTCTGACACTCTCTGACACGCTCTGTCACTGTCTGACTCTCTCTGACACTCTCTGACACTCTCTGTCACTCTCTGACACTCTCTGACACTCTCAGAAACCCTCTGACACTCTCTGACAATCTCTGGCACTCTCAGACACTCTCTGAAACTCTCTGACACTCTCTATCACTCTCTGACACTCTCTGACACTCTCAGAAACTCTCTGACAAACTCTGTCACTCTCTGACACTCTCTGTCACTCTCTGACTATCTCAGAAACCGTCTGACACTCTCTGACACTCTCTGTCACTCTCTGACACACTCTGTCACTCTCTGACACTCTCTGACACGCTCTGACACTCTCAGAAAGTCTCTGACACTCTCTGACAATCTCAGAAACTCTCAGAAACTCTCTGAAACTCTCTGACACTCTCAGAAACACTCTGTCACTCTCTGACACTCTCTGATAGTCTCTGACACGCTCTGTCACTCACTGACACTCTCTGACACTCTCAGACACTCTCTGACACTCTCTGACCCTCTCTGATAGTCTCTGACACTCTCTGACAGTCTCTGACACACTCTGTCACTCTCTGACTCTCTCTGACACACTGTGACACTCTCAGAATCTCTCTGACACTCTCTGACTCTCTCTGACACACTCTGTCACTCTCTGGCACACTCTGACATTCTCAGACACTCTCAGAAACTATCTGACACTTTCCGACACTCTCTGACACTCTGTGACACTCTCTGACACTCTCAGACACTCTCAGACACTCTCAGAAACTCTCTGACACTTTCTGAAACTCTCTGACACACTCTGACAAACTCAGACACACTCTGACAATCTCAGACACTCTCTGAAACTCTCTGACACACTCTGTCACTCTCTGACACTCTCAGAAACTCTCTGACACTCTCTGACACTCTCAGAAACTCTCTGACACTCTCTGAGACTCTCAGACATTCTCTGACACACTCTGACACTCTCTGAAACTCTCTGACACTCTCTGATACTCTCTGTCACTCTCTGTCACTCTCTGACACTCTCAGACACTCTCAGAAACTCTCTGATACGCTCTGACAGTCTCTGACACTCTCAGAAACTCTCTGACAATCTCTGACCCTCTCTGATACTCTCTGTCACTCTCTGACACTCTCTGACACTCTCAGAAACTCTCTGACAATCTCTGACACTCTCAGACACTCTCTGACACTCTCAGACACTCTCTTTCACTCTCTGACACACTCTGTCTCTCTCTGACACTCTCTGACACACTCTGACACTCTCTGACACTCTCTGACACTCTCTGACACTCTCTGACACACTCTGACACTCTCTGAAACTCTCTGACACTCTCTGACACTCTCTGACAGTCTCTGACACTCTCTGTCACTCTCTGTCACTCTCTTTCACTCTCTGACACACTCTGACACTCTCAGAAACTCTCTGACACTCTCTGACATTCTCTGACACTCGATGTCACGCTCTGACACTCTCTGACACTCTCAGACACTCTCTGACAATCTCTCTCACTCTCAGACACTCTCAGAAACTCTCTGACACGTTCAGACACTCTCTGACACTCTGTGACACTCTGACACTCTCGGACACTCTCAGAACCTCTCTGACACTCACATAAACTCTCAGAAACTCTCTGACTCTCTCGGACACTCTCTGACACACTCTGACACACACTGTCACTCTGTGACACAGTCTGACACTCTCAGAAACTCTCTGACACTCTCTGACATTCTCTGACTCTCTCTGACACTCTCAGACACACTCAGACACACTCTGTCACTTTCTGACACTCTCAGACACACTCTGACACTCTCAGAAACTCTCTGACACTCTCTGACACACTCAGACACTCTCTGACACTCTCAGACATTCTCTTTCACTCTCTGACACACTCTGTCTCTCTCTGACACTCTCTGACATTCTCTGACACACTCTGACACTCTCTGAAACTCTCTGACACTCTCTGACACTCTCAGACACTCTCAGAAACTATCTGATACTCTCTGACATTCTCTGACACTCTCTGACAGTCTCTGACACGCTCTGTCACTCTCTGACACTCTCTGACACACTCTGACACTCTCAGAAACTCTCTGACACTCTCTGACATTCTCTGACACTCTATCTCCCGCTCTGACACTCTCTGACACTCTCAGACACTCTCTGACAATCTCTCTCACTCTCAGACACTCTCAGAATCTCTCTGACACGTTCAGACACTCTCTGACACTCTGTGACACTCTGACACTCTCAGACACTCTCAGAACCTCTCTGACACTCACATAAACTCTCAGAAACTCTCTGACACTCTCGGACACTCTCTGACACACTCTGACACACATTGTCACTCTGTGACACACTCTGACACTCACAGAAACTCTCTGACACTCTCTGACACGGTCAGACACTCTCTGACACACTCTGACATTCTCTGACTCTCTCTGACACTCTCAGACACACTCTGTCACTATCTGACACTCTCAGACACACTCTGACACTCTCAGAATGTCTCTGACACTCTCTGACACTCTCAGACACTCTCAGACTCATCTGAAACTCTCTGACATTCTCTGACAGTCTCTGACACTCTCAGACACTCTCAGAAACTGTCTGACACTCTCTGACACTCTCTGACACTCTCAGACACTCTCAGACTCATCTGAAACTCTCTGACATTCTCTGACAGTCTCTGACACTCTCAGACACTCTCAGAAACTCTCTGACACTCTCTGACACTCTCTGATAATCTCAGACACTCTCAGAAACTCTCTGACACTCTCTGACACTCTCTGACACTCTCAGACACTCTCTGTCACTCTCTGACATACTCTGAAACTCTCAGACACTCTCTGACACACTCTGTCACTCTCTGACACTCTCAGAAACTCGCTGACACTCTCTGATACTCTCAGATACTCTCTGTCACTCTCTGACACACTCTGTCACTCTCTGACACTCTCTGTCACTCTCTGACACTCTCTGACAGTCTCAGAAGCTCTCTGTCACTCTCTGACACACTCTGTCACACTCTGACACTCTCCGACACTCTCTGACACACTCTAACACTCTCTGACAATCTCAGACACTCTCAAACACTCTCTGACACTCTCTGATAACCTCAGACACTCTGAGAAACTTTCTGACACTCTCTGTGACTCTCTGACACTCTCAGACACTCTCTGTCACTCTCTGACACATTCTGTCACTCTCTGACACTCTCTGACACGCTCTGTCACTGTCTGACTCTCTCTGACACTCTCTGACACTCTCTGTCACTCTCTGACACTCTCAGACACTCTCAGAAATCCTCTGACACTCTCTGACACTCTCTGACACACTCTGACACTCTCTGTCACTCTCTGACACTCTCAGACACTCTCAGAAACCCTCTGACACTCTGTGACACTCTCTTTCACTCTCTGACACTCTCTGACACTCTCAGACACTCTCTGACAATCTCAGACACTCTCTGACACTCCCTGACACTCTCAGACACTCTCTGACACACTCTGTCACTCTCTGACACTCTCAGAAACTCGCTGACACTCTCTGACACTCTCAGATACTCTCTGTCACTCTCTGACACACTCTGTCACTCTCTGACACTCTCTGTCACTCTCTGACACTCTCGGACACTCTCTGACACTCTCAGAATCTCTCTGTCACTCTCTGACACTCCTTGTCACACTCTGACACTCTCTGACACTCTCTGACACACTCTGACACTCTCTGAAACTCTCTGACACTCTCTGACACTCTCTGTCATGCTCTGACACTCTCTGACAATCTCAGACACTCTCAAACACTCTCTGACACTCTCTGATAACCTCAGACACTCTGAGAAACTCTCTGACACTCTCTGACACTCTCAGACACTCTCTGTCACTTTCTGACACATTCTGTCACTCTCTGACACTCTCTGACACACTCTGACACTCTCTGAAACTCTCTGACACTCTGTGACACTCTCTTTCACTCTCTGACACGCTCTGACACTCTCAGACACTCTCTGACACACTCTGTCACTCTCTGACACTCTCTGACACGCTCTGTCACTGTCTGAATCTCTCTGACACTCTCTGACACTCTCTGTCACTCTCTGACACTCTCAGACACTCTCAGAAACCCTCTGACACTCTCTGACACTCTCTGAAGCACTCTGTCACTCCCTGACATTCTCTGACACACTCTGACACTCTCAGAAACTCTCTGACACTCTCTGACACTCTCTGACACTCTCTGACACTCACAGAAACTTTCTGACACTCTCTGACACTCTCTGACACGCTCAGACACTCTCTGACACACTCTGACATTCTCTGACTCTCTCTGACACTCTCAGACACACTCGGTCACTATCTGACACTCTCAGACACACTCTGACACTCTCAGAATGTCTCTGACACTCTCTGACACCTTCAGACACTCTCTGTCACTCTCTGACACATTCTGTCACTCTCTGACACTCTCTGACACACTCTGACACTCTCTGAAACTCTCTGACACTCTCTGTCACTCTCTGACACTCTCTGACACTCTCAGAAACTCTCTGACAAACTCTGTCACTCTCTGACACTCTCTGACACTCGCTGTCACTCTCTGACTTTCTCAGAAACCGTCTGACACTCTCTGACACTCTCTGACACTCTCAGACACTCTCTGTCACTCTCTGACACACTCTGTCTCTCTCTGACACACTCTGACACGCTCTGACTCTCTCAGAAACTCTCTGACACTCTCTGACAATCTCAGAAAATCTCAGAAACTCTCTGACACTCTCTGACACTCTCTGACACTCTCAGAAACACTATGTCACTCTCTGACACTCTCTGACACACTCTGTCTCTCTCTGACACACTCTGACACGCTCTGACTCTCTCAGAAACTCTCTGACACTCTCTGACAATCTCAGAAAATCTCAGAAACTCTCTGACACTCTCTGACACTCTCTGACACTCTCAGAAACTCGCTGACACTCTCTGACAATCTCAGATACTCTCTGTCACACTCTGACACACTCTGTCACTCTCTGACACTCTCTGTCACTCTCTGACACACTCTGACACTCTCTGAAACTCTCTGACACTCTCTATCACTCTCTGACACTCTCTGACACTCTCAGAAACTCTCTGACAAACTCTGTCACGCTCTGACACTCTCTGACACTCTCTGTCACTCTCTGACTCTCTCAGAAACCGTCTGACACTCTCTGACACTCTCTGACACTCTCTGTCACTCTCTGACACACTCTGTCACTCTCTGACACACTCTGACACGCTCTGACACTCTCAGAAACTCTCTGACACTCTCTGACAATCTCAGAAACTCTCAGAAACTCTCTGAAACTCTCTGACACTCTCTGACACGTTCAGAAACACTCTGTCACTCTCTGACACCCTCTGACACACTCTGACACACTCAGAATCTCACTGACACTCTCTGTCACTGTCTGACACTCTCCGACACTCTCAGACACTCTCTGACACACTCTGTCACTCTCTGTCACTCTCTGACACACTCTGTCACTCTCTGACACTCTCTGTCACTCTCTGACACTCTCGGACACTCTCTGACACTCTCAGAATCTCTCTGTCACTCTCTGACACTCCTTGTCACACTCTGACACTCTCTGACACTCTCTGACACACTCTGACACTCTCTGAAACTCTCTGACACTCTCTGACACTCTCTGTCATGCTCTGACACTCTCTGACAATCTCAGACACTCTCAAACACTCTCTGACACTCTCTGATAACCTCAGACACTCTGAGAAACTCTCTGACACTCTCTGACACTCTCAGACACTCTCTGTCACTCTCTGACACATTCTGTCACTCTCTGACACTCTCTGACACACTCTGACACTCTCTGAAACTCTCTGACACTCTGTGACACTCTCTTTCACTCTCTGACACGCTCTGACACTCTCAGACACTCTCTGACACACTCTGTCACTCTCTGACACTCTCTGACACGCTCTGTCACTGTCTCAATCTCTCTGACACTCTCTGACACTCTCTGTCACTCTCTGACACTCTCAGACACTCTCAGAAACCCTCTGACACTCTCTGACACTCTCTGAAGCACTCTGTCACTCCCTGACATTCTCTGACACACTCTGACACTCTCAGAAACTCTCTGACACTCTCTGACACTCTCTGACACTCTCTGACACTCACAGAAACTTTCTGACACTCTCTGACACTCTCTGACACGCTCAGACACTCTCTGACACACTCTGACATTCTCTGACTCTCTCTGACACTCTCAGACACACTCGGTCACTATCTGACACTCTCAGACACACTCTGACACTCTCAGAATGTCTCTGACACTCTCTGACACCTTCAGACACTCTCTGTCACTCTCTGACACATTCTGTCACTCTCTGACACTCTCTGACACACTCTGACACTCTCTGAAACTCTCTGACACTCTCTGTCACTCTCTGACACTCTCTGACACTCTCAGAAACTCTCTGACAAACTCTGTCACTCTCTGACACTCTCTGACACTCGCTGTCACTCTCTGACTTTCTCAGAAACCGTCTGACACTCTCTGACACTCTCTGACACTCTCAGACACTCTCTGTCACTCTCTGACACACTCTGTCTCTCTCTGACACACTCTGACACGCTCTGACTCTCTCAGAAACTCTCTGACACTCTCTGACAATCTCAGAAAATCTCAGAAACTCTCTGACACTCTCTGACACTCTCTGACACTCTCAGAAACACTATGTCACTCTCTGACACCCTCTGACACACTCTGTCTCTCTCTGACACACTCTGACACGCTCTGACTCTCTCAGAAACTCTCTGACACTCTCTGACAATCTCAGAAAATCTCAGAAACTCTCTGACACTCTCTGACACTCTCTGACACTCTCTGACACTCACAGAAACTTTCTGACACTCTCTGACACTCTCTGACACGCTCAGACACTCTCTGACACACTCTGACATTCTCTGACTCTCTCTGACACTCTCAGACACACTCGGTCACTATCTGACACTCTCAGACACACTCTGACACTCTCAGAATGTCTCTGACACTCTCTGACACCTTCAGACACTCTCTGTCACTCTCTGACACATTCTGTCACTCTCTGACACTCTCTGACACACTCTGACACTCTCTGAAACTCTCTGACACTCTCTGTCACTCTCTGACACTCTCTGACACTCTCAGAAACTCTCTGACAAACTCTGTCACTCTCTGACACTCTCTGACACTCGCTGTCACTCTCTGACTTTCTCAGAAACCGTCTGACACTCTCTGACACTCTCTGACACTCTCAGACACTCTCTGTCACTCTCTGACACACTCTGTCTCTCTCTGACACACTCTGACACGCTCTGACTCTCTCAGAAACTCTCTGACACTCTCTGACAATCTCAGAAAATCTCAGAAACTCTCTGACACTCTCTGACACTCTCTGACACTCTCAGAAACACTATGTCACTCTCTGACACCCTCTGACACACTCTGTCTCTCTCTGACACACTCTGACACGCTCTGACTCTCTCAGAAACTCTCTGACACTCTCTGACAATCTCAGAAAATCTCAGAAACTCTCTGACACTCTCTGACACTCTCTGACACTCTCAGAAACTCGCTGACACTCTCTGACAATCTCAGATACTCTCTGTCACACTCTGACACACTCTGACACTCTCAGAAACACTCTGACACTCTGTGACACTCTCTTTCACTCTCTGACACGCTCTGACACTCTCAGACACTCTCTGACACACTCTGTCACTCTCTGACACTCTCTGACACGCTCTGTCACTGTCTCAATCTCTCTGACACTCTCTGACACTCTCTGTCACTCTCTGACACTCTCAGACACTCTCAGAAACCCTCTGACACTCTCTGACACTCTCTGAAGCACTCTGTCACTCCCTGACATTCTCTGACACACTCTGACACTCTCAGAAACTCTCTGACACTCTCTGACACTCTCTGACACTCTCTGACACTCACAGAAACTTTCTGACACTCTCTGACACGCTCAGACACTCTCTGACACACTCTGACATTCTCTGACTCTCTCTGACACTCTCAGACACACTCGGTCACTATCTGACACTCTCAGACACACTCTGACACTCTCAGAATGTCTCTGACACTCTCTGACACCTTCAGACACTCTCTGTCACTCTCTGACACATTCTGTCACTCTCTGACACTCTCTGACACACTCTGACACTCTCTGAAACTCTCTGACACTCTCTGTCACTCTCTGACACTCTCTGACACTCTCAGAAACTCTCTGACAAACTCTGTCACTCTCTGACACTCTCTGACACTCGCTGTCACTCTCTGACTTTCTCAGAAACCGTCTGACACTCTCTGACACTCTCTGACACTCTCAGACACTCTCTGTCACTCTCTGACACACTCTGTCTCTCTCTGACACACTCTGACACGCTCTGACTCTCTCAGAAACTCTCTGACACTCTCTGACAATCTCAGAAAATCTCAGAAACTCTCTGACACTCTCTGACACTCTCTGACACTCTCAGAAACACTATGTCACTCTCTGACACCCTCTGACACACTCTGTCTCTCTCTGACACACTCTGACACGCTCTGACTCTCTCAGAAACTCTCTGACACTCTCTGACAATCTCAGAAAATCTCAGAAACTCTCTGACACTCTCTGACACTCTCTGACACTCTCAGAAACTCGCTGACACTCTCTGACAATCTCAGATACTCTCTGTCACACTCTGACACACTCTGTCACTCTCTGACACTCTCTGTCACTCTCTGACACACTCTGACACTCTCTGAAACTCTCTGACACTCTCTATCACTCTCTGACACTCTCTGACACTCTCAGAAACTCTCTGACAAACTCTGTCACGCTCTGACACTCTCTGACACTCTCTGTCACTCTCTGACTCTCTCAGAAACCGTCTGACACTCTCTGACACTCTCTGACACTCTCTGTCACTCTCTGACACACTCTGTCACTCTCTGACACACTCTGACACGCTCTGACACTCTCAGAAACTCTCTGACACTCTCTGACAATCTCAGAAACTCTCAGAAACTCTCTGAAACTCTCTGACACTCTCTGACACGTTCAGAAACACTCTGTCACTCTCTGACACCCTCTGACACACTCTGACACTCTCAGAATCTCACTGACACTCTCTGTCACTGTCTGACACTCTCCGACACTCTCAGACACTCTCTGACACACTCTGTCACTCTCTGACACTCTCAGAAACTCGCAGACACTCTCTGACACTCTCAGTACTCTCTGTCACTCTCTGACACACTCTTTCACTCTCTGACACTCTCTGTCACTCTCTGACACTCTCGGACACTCTCTGACACTCTCAGAATCTCTCTGTCACTCTCTGACACACCTTGTCACACTCTGACACTCTCTGACACACTCTGACACTCTCTGAAACTCTGAAACTCTCTGACACTCTCTGAAACTCTCTGTCACGCTCTGACACTCTCTGACAATCTCAGACACTCTCAAACACTCTCTGACACTCTCTGATAACCTCAGACATTCTGAGAAACTCTCTGACACTCTCTGACACTCTCAGACACTGTCACTCTCTGACACATTCTGTCACTCTCTGACACTCTCTGACACACTCTGACACTCTCTGAAACTCTCTGACACTCTGTGACACTCTCTTTCACTCTCTGACACTCTCTGACACTCTCAGACACTCTCTGACACACTCTGTCACTCTCTGACACTCTCTGACACGCTCTGTCACTGTCTGACTCTCTCTGACACTCTCTGACACTCTCTGTCACTCTCTGACACTCTCAGACACTCTCAGAAACCCTCTGACACTCTCTGACACTCTCTGACACTCTCTGACGCACTCTGTCACTCCCTGACATTCTCTGACACACTCTGACACTCTCAGAAACTCTCTGACACTCTCTGACACTCTCTGACACTCACAGAAACTCTCTGACACTCTCTGACACTCTCTGACACGCTCAGACACTCTCTGACCCACTCTGACATTCTCTGACTCTCTCTGACACTCTCAGACACACTCGGTCAATATCTGACACTCTCAGACACACTCTGACACTCTCAGAATGTCTCTGACACTCTCTGACACCTTCAGACACTCTCTGTCACTCTCTGACACATTCTGTCACTCTCTGACACTCTCTGACACACTCTGACACTCTCTGAAACTCTCTGACACTCTCTGTCACTCTCTGACACTCTCTGACACTCTCAGAAACTCTCTGACAAACTCTGTCACTCTCTGACACTCGCTGACACTCTCTGTCACTCTCTGACTCTCTCAGACACTCTCAGAAACCCTCTGACACTCTCTGACACTCTCTGAAGCACTCTGTCACTCCCTGACATTCTCTGACACACTCTGACACTCTCTGACACACTCTGACACGCTCTGACTCTCTCAGAAACTCTCTGACACTCTCTGACAATCTCAGAAACTTTCAGAAACTCTCTGACACTCTCTGACACTCTCAGAAACACTCTGCCACTCTCTGACACCCTCTGACACACTCTGACACTCTCAGACTCTCTCTGTCACTCTCTGTCACTCTCTGACACACTCTGACACACTCTGACACTCTCAGACTCTCTCTGTCACTCTCTGTCACTCTCTGACACACTCTGACACACTCTGACACTCTCAGACTCTCTCTGTCACTCTCTGCCACTCTCTGACACACTCTGACACTCTCAGACACTCTCTGACAAACTCTGTCACTCTCTGACACTCTCAGAAACTCGCTGACACTCTCTGACACTCTCAGATACTCTCTGTCACTCTCTGACACTCTCGGACACTCTCTGACACTCTCAGAATCTCTCTGTCACTCTCTGACACACTCTGTCACACTCTGACACTCTCTGAAACTCTCTGACACTCTCTGACACTCTCTGTCACTCTCTGACACTCACTGACACACTCTGACACTCTCTGAAACTCTCTGACACTCTCTATCACTCTCTGACACTCTCTGACACTCTCAGAAACTCTCTGACAAACTCTGTCACTCTCTGACACTCTCTGTCACTCTCTGACTCTCTCAGAAACCGTCTGACATTCTTTGACACTCTCTGACACTCTCTGTCACTCTCTGACACACTCTGTCACTCTCTGACACACTCTGACACGCTCTGACACTCTCAGAAACTCTCTGACACTCTCTGACAATCTCAGAAACTCTCAGAAACTCTCTGAAAATCTCTGACACTCTCTGATACTCTCAGAAACACTCTGTCACTCTCTGACACCCTCTGACAGACTCTGACACTCTCAGAATCTCTCTGACACTCTCTGTCACTGTCTGACACTCTCTGACACTCTCAGACAATCTCTGACACACTCTGTCACTCTCTGACACTCTCATAAATTCGCTGACACTCTCTGACACTCTCAGATACTCTCTGTCACTCTCTGACACACTCTGTCACTCTCTGACACTCTCTGTCACTCTCTGACACTCTCGGACACTCTCTGACACTCTCAGAATCTCTCTGTCACTCTCTGACACACCTTGTCACACTCTGACACTCTCTGACACTCTCTGACACACTCTGACACTCTCTGAAACTCTCTGACACTCTCTGACACTCTCTGTCACGCTCTGACACTCTCTGACAATTTCAGACACTCTCAAACACTCTCTGACACTCTCTGATAACCTCAGACACTCTGAGAAACTCTCTGACACTCTCAGACACTCTCTGTCACTCTCTGACACATTCTGTCACTCTCTGACACTCTCTGACACACTCTGACACTCTCTGAAACTCTCTGACACTCTGTGACACTCTCCTTCACTCTCTGACATTCTCTGACACTCTCAGACAATCTCTGACACACTCTGTCACTCTCTGACACTCTCTGACACTCTCTGACACTCTCTGTCACTCTCTGACACTCTCAGAAACACTCTGTCACTCTCTGACACCCTCTGACACACTCTGACACTCTCAGAATCTCTCTGTCACTCGCTGACACACTCTGTCACACTCTGACACTCTCTGACACTCTCAGACACTCTCTGACAAACTCTGTCACTCTCTGACACTCTCAGAAACTCGCTGACACTCTCTGACACTCTCAGATACTCTCTGTCACTCTCTGACACTCTCGGACACTCTCTGACACTCTCAGAATCTCTCTGTCACTCTCTGACACACTCTGTCACACTCTGACACTCTCTGACACTCTCTGACACACGCTGACACTCTGAAACTCTCTGTCACTCTCTGACACTCTCTGTCACTCTCTGACACTCACTGACACACTCTGACACTCTCTGACACTCTCTGACACTCTCAGACACTCTCAGAAACCCTCTGACACTCTCTGACACTCTCTGGCACTCTCAGACAATCTCTGAAACTCTCTGACACTCTCTGACACCGTCTGTCACTGTCTGACTCTCTCTGACACTCTCTGACACTCTCTGTCACTCTCTGACACTCTCTGACACTCTCAGAAACCCTCTGACACTCTCTGACAATCTCTGGCACTCTCAGACACTCTCTGAAACTCTCTGACACTCTCTATCACTCTCTGACACTCTCTGACACTCTCAGAAACTCTCTGACAAACTCTGTCACTCTCTGACACTCTCTGTCACTCTCTGACTATCTCAGAAACCGTCTGACACTCTCTGACACTCTCTGACACTCTCTGTCACTCTCTGACACACTCTGTCACTCTCTGACACTCTCTGACACGCTCTGACACTCTCAGAAAGTCTCTGACACTCTCTGACAATCTCAGAAACTCTCAGAAACTCTCTGAAACTCTCTGACACTCTCAGAAACACTCTGTCACTCTCTGACACTCTGTGACACACTCTGACACTCTCAGAATCTCTCTGACTCTCTCTGTCACTGTCTGACACTCTCTGACACTCTCAGACACTCTCTGACACACTCTGTCAATCTCTGACACTCTCAGAAACTCGCTGACACTCTCTGACACACTCTGTCACTCTCTGACACTCTCTGTCACTCTCTGACACTCTCGGACACTCTCTGACACTCTCAGAATCTCTCTGTCACTCTCTGACACACCTTGTCACACTCTGACACTCTCTGACACTCTCTGACACACTCTGACACTCTCTGAAACTCTCTGACACTCTCTGAAACTCTCTGTCACGCTCTGACACTCTCTGACAATCTCAGACACTCTCAAACACTCTCGGACACTCTCTGACACTCTCAGACTCTCTCTGTCACTCTCTGACACTCTCTGACACACTCTGACACTCTCTCAAACTCTCTGACACTCTGTGACACTCTCTTTCACTCTATGACACTCTCTGACTCTCTCAGAAACCGTCTGACACTCTCTGACACTCTCTGACACTCTCTGACACACTCTGACACTCTCTGAAACTCTCTGTCACTCTCTGACACTCTCTGTCACTCTCTGACACTCACTGACACACTCTGACACTCTCTGAAACTCTCTGACACTCTCTATCACTCTCTGACACTCTCTGACACTCTCAGAAACTCTCTGACAAACTCTGTCACTCTCTGACACTCTCTGTCACTCTCTGACTCTCTCAGAAACCGTCTGACACTCTCTGACACTCTCTGACACTCTCTGTCACTCTCTGACACACTCTGTCACTCTCTGACACACTCTGACACGCTCTGACACTCTCAGAAACTCTCTGACACTCTCTGACAATCTCAGAAACTCTCAGAAACTCTCTGAAAATCTCTGACACTATCTGACACTCTCAGAAACACTCTGTCACTCTCTGACACCCTCTGACACACTCTGACACTCTCAGAATCTCTCTGACACTCTCTGTCACTGTCTGACACTCTCTGACACTCTCAGACACTCTCTGACACACTCTGTCACTCTCTGACACTCTCAGAAATTCGCTGACACTCTCTGACACTCTCAGATACTCTCTGTCACTCTCTGACACACTCTGTCACTCTCTGACACTCTCTGTCACTCTCTGACACTCTCTGTCACTCTCTGACACTCTCAGAATCTCTCTGTCACTCTCTGACACTCTCTGACACTCTCTATCACTCTCTGACACTCTCTGACACTCTCAGAAACTCTGTGACAAACTCTGTCACTCTCTGACACTCTCTGACACTCTCTGTCACTCTCTGACTCTCTCAGAAAACGTCTGACGCTCTCTGACACTCTCTGACACTCTCTGTCACTCGCTGACACACTCTGTCACTCTCTGACACACTCTGACACGCTCTGACACTCTCAGAAACTCTCTGACACTCTCTGACAATCTCAGACACTCTCAGAAACTCTCTGAAACTCTCTGACACTCCCTGACACTCTCAGAAACACTCTGTCACTCTCTGACACCCTCTGACACACTCTGACACTCTCAGAATCTCTCTGACACTCTCTGTCACTGTCTGAGACTCTCTGACACTCTCAGACACTCTCAGACACTCTCTGACACACTCTGTCACTCTCTGACACTCTCTGACACACTCTGTCACTGTCTGACTCTCTCTGACACTCTCTGACACTCTCTGTCACTCTCTGACACTCTCAGACACTCTCTGACACTCTCTGACGCACTCTGTCACTCCCTGACATTCTCTGACACACTCTGACACGCTCAGAAACTCTCTGACACTCTCTGACACTCTCTGACACTCACAGAAACTCTCTGACACTCTCTGACACTCTCTGACACGCTCAGACACTCTCTGACACACTCTGACATTCTCTGACTCTCTCTGACACTCTCAGACACACTCGGTCACTATCTGACACTCTCAGACACACTCTGACACTCTCAGAATGTCTCTGACACTCTCTGACACCTTCAGACACTCTCTGTCACTCTCTGACACATTCTGTCACACTCTGACACTCTCTGACACACTCTGACACTCTCTGAAACTCTCTGACACTCTCTGTCGCTCTCTGACACTCTCTGACACTCTCAGAAACTCTCTGACAAACTCTGTCACTCTCTGACACTCTCTGACACTCTCTGGCACTCTCAGAAACACTCTGCCACTCTCTGACACCCTCTGACACACTCTGACACTCTCAGAATCTCTCTGTCACTCTCTGACACATTCTGTCACTCTCTGACACTCTCTGACACACTCTGACACTCTCTGAAACTCTCTGACACTCTGTGACACTCTCTTTCACTCTCTGACACGCTCTGACACTCTCAGACACTCTCTGACACACTCTGTCACTCTCTGACACTCTCTGACACGCTCTGTCACTGTCTGACTCTCTCTGACCCTCTCTGACACTCTCTGTCACTCTCTGACACTCTCAGACACTCTCAGAAACCCTCTGACACTCTCTGACACTCTCTGACGCACTCTGTCACTCCCTGACATTCTCTGACACACTCTGACACTCTCAGAAACTCTCTGACACTCTCTGACACTCTCTGACACTCACAGAAACTCTCTGACTCTCTCTGACACTCTCTGACACGCTCAGACACTCTCTGACACACTCTGACATTCTCTGACTCTCTCTGACACTCTCAGACACACTCGGTCACTATCTGACACTCTCAGACACACTCTGACACTCTCAGAATGTCTCTGACACTCTCTGACACCTTCAGACACTATCTGTCACTCTCTGACACATTCTGTCACTCTCTGACACTCTCTGACACACTCTGACACTCTCTGAAACTCTCTGACACTCTCTGTCACTCTCTGACACTCTCTGACACTCTCAGAAACTCTCTGACAAACTCTGTCACTCTCTGACACTCTCTGACACTCTCTGTCACTCTCTGACTTTCTCAGAAACCGTCTGACACTCTCTGACACTCTCTGACACTCTCTGTCACTCTCTGACACACTCTGTCTCTCTCTGACACACTCTGACACGCTCTGACTCTCTCAGAAACTCTCTGACACTCTCTGACAATCTCAGAAAATCTCAGAAACTCTCTGACACTCTCTGACACTCTCAGAAACACTCTGTCACTCTCTGACACCCTCTGACACACTCTGTCTCTCTCTGACAGACTCTGACACGCTCTGACTCTCTCAGAAACTCTCTGACACTCTCTGACAATCTCAGAAAATCTCAGAAACTCTCTGACACTCTCTGACACTCTCTGACACTCTCAGAAACTCGCTGACACTCTCTGACACTCTCAGATACTCTCTGTCACACTCTGACACACTCTGTCACTCTCTGACACTCTGTCACTCTCTGACACTCTCGGACACTCTCTGACACTCTCAGAATCTCTCTGTCACTCTCTGACACACTCTGTCACACTCTGACACTCTCTGACACTCTCTGACACACTCTGACACTCTCTGAAAATCTCTGTCACTCTCTGACACTCTCTGTCACTCTCTGACACACTCTGACACTCTCTGAAACTCTCTGACACTCTCTATCACTCTCTGACACTCTCTGACACTCTCAGAAACTCTCTGACAAACTCTGTCACTCTCTGACACTCTCTGACACTCTCTGTCACTCTCTGACTCTCTCAGAAACCGTCTGACACTCTCTGACACTCTCTGACACTCTCTGTCACTCTCTGACACACTCTGTCACTCTCTGACACACTCTGACACGCTCTGACACTCTCAGAAACTCTCTGACACTCTCTGACAATCTCAGAAACTCTCAGAAACTCTCTGAAACTCTCTGACGCTCTCTGACACGTTCAGAAACACTCTGTCACTCTCTGACACCCTCTGACACACTCTGACACTCTCAGAATCTCACTGACACTCTCTGTCACTGTCTGACACTCTCCGACACTCTCAGACACTCTCTGACACACTCTGTCACTCTCTGACACTCTCAGAAACTCGCTGACACTCTCTGACTCTCTCAGATACTCTCTGTCACTCTCTGACACACTCTTTCACTCTCTGACACTCTCTGTCACTCTCTGACGCTGTCGGACACTCTCTAACAATCTCAGAATCTCTCTGTCACTCTCTGACACACCTTGTCACACTCTGACACTCTCTGACACACTCTGACACTCTCTGAAACTCTCTGAAACTCTCTGACACTCTCTGACACTCTCTGTCACGCTCTGACACTCTCTGACAATCTCAGACACTCTCAAACACTCTCTGACACTCTCTGATAACCTCAGACACTCTGAGAAACTCTCTGACACTCTCTGACACTCTCAGACACTCTCTGACAATCTCAGAAAATCTCAGAAACTCTCTGACACTCTCTGACACTCTCTGACACTCTCAGAAACTCGCTGACACTCTCTGACACTCTCAGATACTCTCTGTCACACTCTGACACACTCTGTCACTCTCTGACACTCTGTCACTCTCTGACACTCTCGGACACTCTCTGACACTCTCAGAATCTCTCTGTCACTCTCTGACACACTCTGTCACACTCTGACACTCTCTGACACTCTCTGACACACTCTGACACTCTCTGAAAATCTCTGTCACTCTCTGACACTCTCTGTCACTCTCTGACACACTCTGACACTCTCTGAAACTCTCTGACACTCTCTATCACTCTCTGACACTCTCTGACACTCTCAGAAACTCTCTGACAAACTCTGTCACTCTCTGACACTCTCTGACACTCTCTGTCACTCTCTGACTCTCTCAGAAACCGTCTGACACTCTCTGACACTCTCTGACACTCTCTGTCACTCTCTGACACACTCTGTCACTCTCTGACACACTCTGACACGCTCTGACACTCTCAGAAACTCTCTGACACTCTCTGACAATCTCAGAAACTCTCAGAAACTCTCTGAAACTCTCTGACGCTCTCTGACACGTTCAGAAACACTCTGTCACTCTCTGACACCCTCTGACACACTCTGACACTCTTAGAATCTCACTGACACTCTCTGTCACTGTCTGACACTCTCCGACACTCTCAGACACTCTCTGACACACTCTGTCACTCTCTGACACTCTCAGAAACTCGCTGACACTCTCTGACTCTCTCAGATACTCTCTGTCACTCTCTGACACACTCTTTCACTCTCTGACACTCTCTGTCACTCTCTGACGCTGTCGGACACTCTCTAACACTCTCAGAATCTCTCTGTCACTCTCTGACACACCTTGTCACACTCTGACACTCTCTGACACACTCTGACACTCTCTGAAACTCTCTGAAACTCTCTGACACTCTCTGACACTCTCTGTCACGCTCTGACACTCTCTGACAATCTCAGACACTCTCAAACACTCTCTGACACTCTCTGATAACCTCAGACACTCTGAGAAACTCTCTGACACTCTCTGACACTCTCAGACACTCTCTGACACTCTCTGACACACTCTGACACTCTCTGAAACTCTCTGACACTCTGTGACACTCTCTTTCACTCTCTGACACTCTCTGACACTCTCAGACACTCTCTGACACACTCTGTCACTCTCTGACACTCTCTGACACACTCTGTCACTGTCTGACTCTCTCAGACACTCTCTGACACTCTCTGTCACTCTCTGACACTCTCAGACACTCTCTGACACTCTCTGACGCACTCTGTCACTCCCTGACATTCTCTGACACATCTCTGACACGCTCAGAAACTCTCTGACACTCTCTGACACTCTCTGACACTCACAGAAACTCTCTGACACTCTCTGACACTCTCTGACACTCGATGTCACGCTCTGACACTCTCTGACACTCTCAGACACTCTCTCTCACTCTCAGACACTCTCAGAAACTCTCTGACACGTTCAGACACTCTCTGACACTCTGTGACACTCTGACACTCTCAGACACTCTCAGAACCTCTCTGACACTCACATAAACTCTCAGAAACTCTCTGACTCTCTCGGACACTCTCTGACACACTCTGACACACACTGTCACTCTGTGACACACTCTGACACTCTCAGAAACTCTCTGACACTCTCTGACATTCTCTGACTCTCTCTGACACTCTCAGAAACTCTCTGACACTCTCTGACATTCTCAGAAAATCTCAGAAACTCTCTGACACTCTCTGACACTCTCTGACACTCTCAGAAACTCGCTGACACTCTCTGACACTCTCAGATACTCTCTGTCACACTCTGACACACTCTGTCACTCTCTGACACTCTGTCACTCTCTGACACTCTCGGACACTCTCTGACACTCTCAGAATCTCTCTGTCACTCTCTGACACACTCTGTCACACTCTGACACTCTCAGAAACTCGCTGACACACTCTGATACTCTCTGAAACTCTCTGTCACTTTCTGACACTCTCTGTCACTCTCTGACACTCTCTGACACACTCTGACACTCTCAGACACTCTCTGACAATCTCAGAAAATCTCAGAAACTCTCTGACACTCTCTGACACTCTCTGACACTCTCAGAAACTCGCTGACACTCTCTGACACTCTCAGATACTCTCTGTCACACTCTGACACACTCTGTCACTCTCTGACACTCTGTCACTCTCTGACACTCTCGGACACTCTCTGACACTCTCAGAATCTCTCTGTCACTCTCTGACACACTCTGTCACACTCTGACACTCTCTGACACTCTCTGACACACTCTGACACTCTCTGAAAATCTCTGTCACTCTCTGACACTCTCTGTCACTCTCTGACACACTCTGACACTCTCTGAAACTCTCTGACACTCTCTATCACTCTCTGACACTCTCTGACACTCTCAGAAACTCTCTGACAAACTCTGTCACTCTCTGACACTCTCTGACACTCTCTGTCACTCTCTGACTCTCTCAGAAACCGTCTGACACTCTCTGACACTCTCTGACACTCTCTGTCACTCTCTGACACACTCTGTCACTCTCTGACACACTCTGACACGCTCTGACACTCTCAGAAACTCTCTGACACTCTCTGACAATCTCAGAAACTCTCAGAAACTCTCTGAAACTCTCTGACGCTCTCTGACACGTTCAGAAACACTCTGTCACTCTCTGACACCCTCTGACACACTCTGACACTCTTAGAATCTCACTGACACTCTCTGTCACTGTCTGACACTCTCCGACACTCTCAGACACTCTCTGACACACTCTGTCACTCTCTGACACTCTCAGAAACTCGCTGACACTCTCTGACTCTCTCAGATACTCTCTGTCACTCTCTGACACACTCTTTCACTCTCTGACACTCTCTGTCACTCTCTGACGCTGTCGGACACTCTCTAACACTCTCAGAATCTCTCTGTCACTCTCTGACACACCTTGTCACACTCTGACACTCTCTGACACACTCTGACACTCTCTGAAACTCTCTGAAACTCTCTGACACTCTCTGACACTCTCTGTCACGCTCTGACACTCTCTGACAATCTCAGACACTCTCAAACACTCTCTGACACTCTCTGATAACCTCAGACACTCTGAGAAACTCTCTGACACTCTCTGACACTCTCAGACACTCTCTGACACTCTCTGACACACTCTGACACTCTCTGAAACTCTCTGACACTCTGTGACACTCTCTTTCACTCTCTGACACTCTCTGACACTCTCAGACACTCTCTGACACACTCTGTCACTCTCTGACACTCTCTGACACACTCTGTCACTGTCTGACTCTCTCAGACACTCTCTGACACTCTCTGTCACTCTCTGACACTCTCAGACACTCTCTGACACTCTCTGACGCACTCTGTCACTCCCTGACATTCTCTGACACATCTCTGACACGCTCAGAAACTCTCTGACACTCTCTGACACTCTCTGACACTCACAGAAACTCTCTGACACTCTCTGACACTCTCTGACACTCGATGTCACGCTCTGACACTCTCTGACACTCTCAGACACTCTCTCTCACTCTCAGACACTCTCAGAAACTCTCTGACACGTTCAGACACTCTCTGACACTCTGTGACACTCTGACACTCTCAGACACTCTCAGAACCTCTCTGACACTCACATAAACTCTCAGAAACTCTCTGACTCTCTCGGACACTCTCTGACACACTCTGACACACACTGTCACTCTGTGACACACTCTGACACTCTCAGAAACTCTCTGACACTCTCTGACATTCTCTGACTCTCTCTGACACTCTCAGAAACTCTCTGACACTCTCTGACATTCTCAGAAAATCTCAGAAACTCTCTGACACTCTCTGACACTCTCTGACACTCTCAGAAACTCGCTGACACTCTCTGACACTCTCAGATACTCTCTGTCACACTCTGACACACTCTGTCACTCTCTGACACTCTGTCACTCTCTGACACTCTCGGACACTCTCTGACACTCTCAGAATCTCTCTGTCACTCTCTGACACACTCTGTCACACTCTGACACTCTCTGACACTCTCTGACACACTCTGACACTCTCTGAAAATCTCTGTCACTCTCTGACACTCTCTGTCACTCTCTGACACACTCTGACACTCTCTGAAACTCTCTGACACTCTCTATCACTCTCTGACACTCTCTGACACTCTCTGACACTCACAGAAACTCTCTGACACTCTCTGACACTCTCTGACACGCTCAGACACTCTCTGACACACTCTGACATTCTCTGACTCTCTCTGACACTCTCAGACACACTCGGTCACTATCTGACACTCTCAGACACAATCTGACACTCTCAGAATGTCTCTGACACTCTCTGACACCTTCAGACACTCTCTGTCACTCTCTGACACATTCTGTCACTCTCTGACACTCTCTGACACACTCTGACACTCTCTGAAACTCTCTGACACTCCCTGTCGCTCTCTGACACTCTCTGACACTCTCAGAAACTCTCTGACAAACTCTGTCACTCTATGACACTCTCTGACACTCTCTGTCACTCTCTGACTCTCTCAGAAACCGTCTGACACTCTCTGACACTCTCTGACACTCTCTGTCACTCTCTGACACACTCTGTCTCTCTCTGACGCACTCTGACACGCTCTGACTCTCTCAGAAACTCTCTGACACTCTCTGACAATCTCAGAAACTCTCAGAAACTCTCTGACACTCTCTGACACTCTCTGGCACTCTCAGAAACACTCTGCCACTCTCTGACACCCTCTGACACACTCTGACACTCTCAGAATCTCTCTGTCACTCGCTGACACACTCTGTCACACTCTGACACTCTCTGACACTCTCAGACACTCTCTGACAAACTCTGTCACTCTCTGACACTCTCAGATACTCTCTGTCACGCTCTGACACTCTCGGACACTCTCTGACACTCTCAGAAACTCTCTGTCACTCTCTGACACACTGTCACACTCTGACACTCTCTGACACGCTCTGACACACGCTGACACTCTCTGAAACTCTCTGTCACTCTCTGACACTGTCACTCTCTGACACTCACTGACACACTCTGACACTCTCTGAAACTCTCTGACACTCTCTATCACTCTCTGACACTCTCTGTCACTCTCTGACACTCTCAGAAACACTCTGTCACTCTCTGACACCCTCTGACACACTCTGACACTCTCAGAATCTCTCTGTCACTCGCTGACACACTCTGTCACACTCTGACACTCTCTGACACTCTCAGACACTCTCTGACAAACTCTGTCACTCTCTGACACTCTCAGAAACTCGCTGACACTCTCTGACACTCTCAGATACTCTCTGTCACTCTCTGACACTCTCGGACACTCTCTGACACTCTCAGAATCTCTCTGTCACTCTCTGACACACTCTGTCACACTCTGACACTCTCTGACACTCTCTGACACACGCTGACACTCTGAAACTCTCTGTCACTCTCTGACACTCTCTGTCACTCTCTGACACTCACTGACACACTCTGACACTCTCTGACACTCTCTGACACTCTCAGACACTCTCAGAAACCCTCTGACACTCTCTGACACTCTCTGGCACTCTCAGACAATCTCTGAAACTCTCTGACACTCTCTGACACCGTCTGTCACTGTCTGACTCTCTCTGACACTCTCTGACACTCTCTGTCACTCTCTGACACTCTCTGACACTCTCAGAAACCCTCTGACACTCTCTGACAATCTCTGGCACTCTCAGACACTCTCTGAAACTCTCTGACACTCTCTATCACTCTCTGACACTCTCTGACACTCTCAGAAACTCTCTGACAAACTCTGTCACTCTCTGACACTCTCTGTCACTCTCTGACTATCTCAGAAACCGTCTGACACTCTCTGACACTCTCTGACACTCTCTGTCACTCTCTGACACACTCTGTCACTCTCTGACACTCTCTGACACGCTCTGACACTCTCAGAAAGTCTCTGACACTCTCTGACAATCTCAGAAACTCTCAGAAACTCTCTGAAACTCTCTGACACTCTCAGAAACACTCTGTCACTCTCTGACACTCTCTGACACACTCTGACACTCTCAGAATCTCTCTGACACTCTCTGTCACTGTCTGACACTCTCTGACACTCTCAGACACTCTCTGACACACTCTGTCAATCTCTGACACTCTCAGAAACTCGCTGACACTCTCTGACACTCTCAGATACTCTCTGTCACTCTCTGACACACTCTGTCACTCTCTGACACTCTCTGTCACTCTCTGACACTCTCGGACACTCTCTGACACTCTCAGAATCTCTCTGTCACTCTCTGACACACCTTGTCACACTCTGACACTCTCTGACACTCTCTGACACACTCTGACACTCTCTGAAACTCTCTGACACTCTCTGAAACTCTCTGTCACGCTCTGACACTCTCTGACAATCTCAGACACTCTCAAACACTCTCGGACACTCTCTGACACTCTCAGACTCTCTCTGTCACTCTCTGACACATTCTGTCACTCTCTGACACTCTCTGACACACTCTGACACTCTCTCAAACTCTCTGACACTCTGTGACACTCTCTTTCACTCTATGACACTCTCAGACACTCTCAGAAACCCTCTGACACTCTCTGACACTCTCTGGCACTCTCAGACACTCTCTGAAACTCTCTGACACTCTCTATCACTCTCTGACACTCTCTGACACGCTCTGTCACTGTCTGACTCTCTCTGACACTCTTTGACACTCTCTGTCACTCTCTGACACTCTCAGACACTCTCAGAAACCCTCTGACACTCTCTGACACTCTCTGGCACTCTCAGACACTCTCTGAAACTCTCTGACACTCTCTATCACTCTCTGACACTCTCTGACACTCTCAGAAACTCTCTGACAAACTCTGTCACTCTCTGACACTCTCTGACACTCTCTGAAACTCTCTGTCACTCTCTGACACTCTCTGACAAACTCTGTCACTCTCTGACACTCTCTGACACTCTCTGACACACTCTGATACTCTCTGAAACTCTCTGTCACTTTCTGACACTCTCTGTCACTCTCTGACACTCTCTGACACACTCTGACAATCTCTGAAACTCTCTGACACTCTCTATCACTCTCTGACACTCTCTGACACTCTCAGAAACTCTCTGACAAACTCTGTCACTCTCTGACACTCTCTGACACTCTCTGTCACTCTCTGACTCTCTCAGAAACCGTCTGACACTCTCTGACACTCTCTGACACTCTCTGACACACTCTGACACTCTCTGAAACTCTCTGTCACTCTCTGACACTCTCTGTCACTCTCTGACACTCACTGACACACTCTGACACTCTCTGAAACTCTCTGACACTCTCTATCACTCTCTGACACTCTCTGACACTCTCAGAAACTCTCTGACAAACTCTGTCACTCTCTGACACTCTCTGTCACTCTCTGACTCTCTCAGAAACCGTCTGACACTCTCTGACACTCTCTGACACTCTCTGTCACTCTCTGACACACTCTGTCACTCTCTGACACACTCTGACACGCTCTGACACTCTCAGAAACTCTCTGACACTCTCTGACAATCTCAGAAACTCTCAGAAACTCTCTGAAAATCTCTGACACTATCTGACACTCTCAGAAACACTCTGTCACTCTCTGACACCCTCTGACAGACTCTGACACTCTCAGAATCTCTCTGACACTCTCTGTCACTGTCTGACACTCTCTGACACTCTCAGACACTCTCTGACACACTCTGTCACTCTCTGACACTCTCAGAAATTCGCTGACACTCTCTGACACTCTCAGATACTCTCTGTCACTCTCTGACACACTCTGTCACTCTCTGACACTCTCTGTCACTCTCTGACACTCTCAGAATCTCTCTGTCACTCTCTGAAACTCTCTGACACTCTCTATCACTCTCTGACACTCTCTGACACTCTCAGAAACTCTGTGACAAACTCTGTCACTCTCTGACACTCTCTGACACTCTCTGTCACTCTCTGACTCTCTCAGAAAACGTCTGACGCTCTCTGACACTCTCTGACACTCTCTGTCACTCGCTGACACACTCTGTCACTCTCTGACACACTCTGACACGCTCTGACACTCTCAGAAACTCTCTGACACTCTCTGACAATCTCAGACACTCTCAGAAACTCTCTGAAACTCTCTGACACTCCCTGACACTCTCAGAAACACTCTGTCACTCTCTGACACCCTCTGACACACTCTGACACTCTCAGAATCTCTCTGACACTCTCTGTCACTGTCTGAGACTCTCTGACACTCTCAGACACTCTCAGACACTCTCTGACACACTCTGTCACTCTCTGACACTCTCTGACACACTCTGTCACTGTCTGACTCTCTCTGACACTCGCTGACACTCTCTGTCACTCTCTGACACTCTCAGACACTCTCTGACACTCTCTGACGCACTCTGTCACTCCCTGACATTCTCTGACACACTCTGACACGCTCAGAAACTCTCTGACACTCTCTGACACTCTCTGACACTCACAGAAACTCTCTGACACTCTCTGACACTCTCTGACACGCTCAGACACTCTCTGACACACTCTGACATTCTCTGACTCTCTCTGACACTCTCAGACACACTCAGTCACTATCTGACACTCTCAGACACACTCTGACACTCTCAGAATGTCTCTGACACTCTCTGACACCTTCAGACACTCTCTGTCACTCTCTGACACATTCTGTCACTCTCTGACACTCTCTGACACACTCTGACACTCTCTGAAACTCTCTGACACTCTCTGTCGCTCTCTGACACTCTCTGACACTCTCAGAAACTCTCTGACAAACTCTGTCACTCTCTGACACTCTCTGACACTCTCTGGCACTCTCAGAAACACTCTGCCACTCTCTGACACCCTCTGACACACTCTGACACTCTCAGAATCTCTCTGTCACTCTCTGACACATTCTGTCACTCTCTGACACTCTCTGACACACTCTGACACTCTCTGAAACTCTCTGACACTCTGTGACACTCTCTTTCACTCTCTGACACGCTCTGACACTCTCAGACACTCTCTGACACACTCTGTCACTCTCTGACACTCTCTGACACGCTCTGTCACTGTCTGACTCTCTCTGACCCTCTCTGACACTCTCTGTCACTCTCTGACACTCTCAGACACTCTCAGAAACCCTCTGACACTCTCTGACACTCTCTGACGCACTCTGTCACTCCCTGACATTCTCTGACACACTCTGACACTCTCAGAAACTCTCTGACACTCTCTGACACTCTCTGACACTGACAGAAACTCTCTGACTCTCTCTGACACTCTCTGACACGCTCAGACACTCTCTGACACACTCTGACATTCTCTGACTCTCTCTGACACTCTCAGACACACTCGGTCACTATCTGACACTCTCAGACACACTCTGACACTCTCAGAATGTCTCTGACACTCTCTGACACCTTCAGACACTATCTGTCACTCTCTGACACATTCTGTCACTCTCTGACACTCTCTGACACACTCTGACACTCTCTGAAACTCTCTGACACTCTCTGTCACTCTCTGACACTCTCTGACACTCTCAGAAACTCTCTGACAAACTCTGTCACTCTCTGACACTCTCTGACACTCTCTGTCACTCTCTGACTTTCTCAGAAACCGTCTGACACTCTCTGACACTATCTGACACTCTCAGACACTCTCTGTCACTCTCTGACACACTCTGTCTCTCTCTGACACACTCTGACACGCTCTGACTCTCTCAGAAACTCTCTGACACTCTCTGACAATCTCAGAAAATCTCAGAAACTCTCTGACACTCTCTGACACTCTCAGAAACACTCTGTCACTCTCTGACACCCTCTGACACACTCTGTCTCTCTCTGACAGACTCTGACACGCTCTGACTCTCTCAGAAACTCTCTGACACTCTCTGACAATCTCAGAAAATCTCAGAAACTCTCTGACACTCTCTGACACTCTCTGACACTCTCAGAAACTCGCTGACACTCTCTGACACTCTCAGATACTCTCTGTCACACTCTGACACACTCTGTCACTCTCTGACACTCTGTCACTCTCTGACACTCTCGGACACTCTCTGACACTCTCGGACACTCTCTGACACTCTCAGAATCTCTCTGTCACTCTCTGACACACTCTGTCACACTCTGACACTCTCTGACACTCTCTGACACACTCTGACACTCTCTGAAAATCTCTGTCACTCTCTGACACTCTCTGTCACTCTCTGACACACTCTGACACTCTCTGAAACTCTCTGACACTCTCTATCACTCTCTGACACTCTCTGACACTCTCAGAAACTCTCTGACAAACTCTGTCACTCTCTGACACTCTCTGACACTCTCTGTCACTCTCTGACTCTCTCAGAAACCGTCTGACACTCTCTGACACTCTCTGACACTCTCTGTCACTCTCTGACACACTCTGTCACTCTCTGACACACTCTGACACGCTCTGACACTCTCAGAAACTCTCTGACACTCTCTGACAATCTCAGAAACTCTCAGAAACTCTCTGAAACTCTCTGACGCTCTCTGACACGTTCAGAAACACTCTGTCACTCTCTGACACCCTCTGACACACTCTGACACTCTCAGAATCTCACTGACACTCTCTGTCACTGTCTGACACTCTCCGACACTCTCAGACACTCTCTGACACACTCTGTCACTCTCTGACACTCTCAGAAACTCGCTGACACTCTCTGACTCTCTCAGATACTCTCTGTCACTCTCTGACACACTCTTTCACTCTCTGACACTCTCTGTCACTCTCTGACGCTGTCGGACACTCTCTAACACTCTCAGAATCTCTCTGTCACTCTCTGACACACCTTGTCACACTCTGACACTCTCTGACACACTCTGACACTCTCTGAAACTCTCTGAAACTCTCTGACACTCTCTGACACTCTCTGTCACGCTCTGACACTCTCTGACAATCTCAGACACTCTCAAACACTCTCTGACACTCTCTGATAACCTCAGACACTCTGAGAAACTCTCTGACACTCTCTGACACTCTCAGACACTCTCTGACACTCTCTGACACACTCTGACACTCTCTGAAACTCTCTGACACTCTGTGACACTCTCTTTCACTCTCTGACACTCTCTGACACTCTCAGACACTCTCTGACACACTCTGTCACTCTCTGACACTCTCTGACACACTCTGTCACTGTCTGACTCTCTCTGACACTCTCTGACACTCTCTGTCACTCTCTGACACTCTCTGACACTCTCAGACACTCTCTGACACTCTCTGACACTCTCTGACACTCGATGTCACGCTCTGACACTCTCTGACACTCTCAGACACTCTCTCTCACTCTCAGACACTCTCAGAAACTCTCTGACACGTTCAGACACTCTCTGACACTCTGTGACACTCTGACACTCTCAGACACTCTCAGAACCTCTCTGACACTCACATAAACTCTCAGAAACTCTCTGACTCTCTCGGACACTCTCTGACACACTCTGACACACACTGTCACTCTGTGACACACTCTGACACTCTCAGAAACTCTCTGACACTCTCTGACATTCTCTGACTCTCTCTGACACTCTCAGAAACTCTCTGACACTCTCTGACAATCTCAGAAAATCTCAGAAACTCTCTGACACTCTCTGACACTCTCTGACACTCTCAGAAACTCGCTGACACTCTCTGACACTCTCAGATACTCTCTGTCACACTCTGACACACTCTGTCACTCTCTGACACTCTGTCACTCTCTGACACTCTCGGACACTCTCTGACACTCTCAGAATCTCTCTGTCACTCTCTGACACACTCTGTCACACTCTGACACTCTCTGACACTCTCTGACACACTCTGACACTCTCTGAAAATCTCTGTCACTCTCTGACACTCTCTGTCACTCTCTGACACACTCTGACACTCTCTGAAACTCTCTGACACTCTCTATCACTCTCTGACACTCTCTGACACTCTCTGACACTCTCTGACACTCACAGAAACTCTCTGACACTCTCTGACACTCTCTGACACGCTCAGACACTCTCTGACACACTCTGACATTCTCTGACTCTCTCTGACACTCTCAGACACACTCGGTCACTATCTGACACTCTCAGACACACTCTGACACTCTCAGAATGTCTCTGACACTCTCTGACACCTTCAGACACTCTCTGTCACTCTCTGACACATTCTGTCACTCTCTGACACTCTCTGACACACTCTGACACTCTCTGAAACTCTCTGACACTCTCTGTCGCTCTCTGACACTCTCTGACACTCTCAGAAACTCTCTGACAAACTCTGTCACTCTATGACACTCTCTGACACTCTCTGTCACTCTCTGACTCTCTCAGAAACCGTCTGACACTCTCTGACACTCTCTGACACTCTCTGTCACTCTCTGACACACTCTGTCTCTCTCTGACACACTCTGACACGCTCTGACTCTCTCAGAAACTCTCTGACACTCTCTGACAATCTCAGAAACTCTCAGAAACTCTCTGACACTCTCTGACACTCTCTGGCACTCTCAGAAACACTCTGCCACTCTCTGACACCCTCTGACACACTCTGACACTCTCAGAATCTCTCTGTCACTCGCTGACACACTCTGTCACACTCTGACACTCTCTGACACTCTCAGACACTCTCTGACAAACTCTGTCACTCTCTGACACTCTCAGAAACTCGCTGACACTCTCTGACACTCTCAGATACTCTCTGTCACGCTCTGACACTCTCGGACACTCTCTGACACTCTCAGAATCTCTCTGTCACTCTCTGACACACTCTGTCACACTCTGACACTCTCTGACACGCTCTGACACACGCTGACACTCTCTGAAACTCTCTGTCACTCTCTGACACTCTCTGTCACTCTCTGACACTCACTGACACACTCTGACACTCTCTGAAACTCTCTGACACTCTCTATCACTCTCTGACACTCTCTGACACTCTCAGAAACTCTCTGACAAACTCTGTCACTCTCTGACACTCTCTGACACTCTCTGTCACTCTCTGACTCTCTCAGAAACCGTCTGACACTCTCTGACACACTCTGACACTCTCTGTCACTCTCTGACACACTCTGTCACTCTCTGACACACTCTGACACGCTCTGACACTCTCAGAAACTCTCTGACACTCTCTGACAATCTCAGAAACTCTCAGAAACTCTCTGAAAATCTCTGACGCACTCTGACACTCTCAGAAACACTCTGTCACTCTCTGACACCCTCTGACAGACTCTGACACTCTCAGAATCTCTCTGACACTCTCTGTCACTGTCTGACACTCTCTGACACTCTCAGACACTCTCTGACACACTCTGTCACTCTCTGACACTCTCAGAAACTCGCTGACACTCTCTGACACTCTCAGATACTCTCTGTCACTCTCTGACACACTCTGTCACTCTCTGACACTCTCTGTCACTCTCTGACACACCTTGTCACACTCTGACACTCTCTGACACTCTCTGACACACTCTGACACTCTCTGAAACTCTCTGACACTCTCTGACACTCTCTGTCACGCTCTGACACTCTCTGACAATTTCAGACACTCTCAAACACTCTCTGACACTCTCTGATAACCTCAGACACTCTGAGAAACTCTCTGACACTCTCTGACACTCTCTGACACTCTCAGAAACACTCTGTCACTCTCTGACACCCTCTGACACACTCTGTCTCTCTCTGACACACTCTGACACTCTCAGACACTCTCTGACACTCTCTGATAACCTCAGACACTCTGAGAAACTCTCTGACACTCTCTGACACTCTCTGACACTCTCAGACACTCTCTGTCACTCTCTGACACATTCTGTCACTCTCTGACACTCTCTGACACACTCTGACACTCTCTGAAACTCTCTGACACTCTGTGACACTCTCTTTCACTCTCTGACACTCTCTGACACTATCAGACACTCTCTGACACACTCTGTCACTCTCTGAAACTCTCTGACACGCTCTGTCACTCTCTGACTCTATCTGACACTCTCTGTCACTCTCTGACACTCTCTGACACACTCTGTCACTCCCTGACATTCTCTGACACACTCTGACACTCTCTTACAAACTCTCTGACACTCTCTGACACTCTCTGACACTCTCAGAAACACTCTGTCACTCTCTGACTCCCTCTGACACACTCTGTCTCTCTCTGACAGACTCTGACACGCTCTGACTCTCTCAGAAACTCTCTGACACTCTCTGACAATCTCAGAAAATCTCAGAAACTCTCTGACACTCTCTGACACTCTCTGACACTCTCAGAAACTCGCTGACACTCTCTGACACTCTCAGATACTCTCTGTCACACTCTGACACACTCTGTCACTCTCTGACACTCTGTCACTCTCTGACACTCTCGGACACTCTCTGACACTCTCAGAATCTCTCTGTCACTCTCTGACACACTCTGTCACACTCTGACACTCTCTGACACTCTCTGACACACTCTGACACTCTCTGAAAATCTCTGTCACTCTCTGACACTCTCTGTCACTCTCTGACACACTCTGACACTCTCTGAAACTCTCTGACACTCTCTATCACTCTCTGACACTCTCTGACACTCTCAGAAACTCTCTGACAAACTCTGTCACTCTCTGACACTCTCTGACACTCTCTGTCACTCTCTGACTCTCTCAGAAACCGTCTGACACTCTCTGACACTCTCTGACACTCTCTGTCACTCTCTGACACACTCTGTCACTCTCTGACACACTCTGACACGCTCTGACACTCTCAGAAACTCTCTGACACTCTCTGACAATCTCAGAAACTCTCAGAAACTCTCTGAAACTCTCTGACGCTCTCTGACACGTTCAGAAACACTCTGTCACTCTCTGACACCCTCTGACACACTCTGACACTCTCAGAATCTCACTGACACTCTCTGTCACTGTCTGACACTCTCCGACACTCTCAGACACTCTCTGACACACTCTGTCACTCTCTGACACTCTCAGAAACTCGCTGACACTCTCTGACTCTCTCAGATACTCTCTGTCACTCTCTGACACACTCTTTCACTCTCTGACACTCTCTGTCACTCTCTGACGCTGTCGGACACTCTCTAACACTCTCAGAATCTCTCTGTCACTCTCTGACACACCTTGTCACACTCTGACACTCTCTGACACACTCTGACACTCTCTGAAACTCTCTGAAACTCTCTGACACTCTCTGACACTCTCTGTCACGCTCTGACACTCTCTGACAATCTCAGACACTCTCAAACACTCTCTGACACTCTCTGATAACCTCAGACACTCTGAGAAACTCTCTGACACTCTCTGACACTCTCAGACACTCTCTGACACTCTCTGACACACTCTGACACTCTCTGAAACTCTCTGACACTCTGTGACACTCTCTTTCACTCTCTGACACTCTCTGACACTCTCAGACACTCTCTGACACACTCTGTCACTCTCTGACACTCTCTGACACACTCTGTCACTGTCTGACTCTCTCTGACACTCTCTGACACTCTCTGTCACTCTCTGACACTCTCTGACACTCTCAGACACTCTCTGACACTCTCTGACACTCTCTGACACTCGATGTCACGCTCTGACACTCTCTGACACTCTCAGACACTCTCTCTCACTCTCAGACACTCTCAGAAACTCTCTGACACGTTCAGACACTCTCTGACACTCTGTGACACTCTGACACTCTCAGACACTCTCAGAACCTCTCTGACACTCACATAAACTCTCAGAAACTCTCTGACTCTCTCGGACACTCTCTGACACACTCTGACACACACTGTCACTCTGTGACACACTCTGACACTCTCAGAAACTCTCTGACACTCTCTGACATTCTCTGACTCTCTCTGACACTCTCAGAAACTCTCTGACACTCTCTGACAATCTCAGAAAATCTCAGAAACTCTCTGACACTCTCTGACACTCTCTGACACTCTCAGAAACTCGCTGACACTCTCTGACACTCTCAGATACTCTCTGTCACACTCTGACACACTCTGTCACTCTCTGACACTCTGTCACTCTCTGACACTCTCGGACACTCTCTGACACTCTCAGAATCTCTCTGTCACTCTCTGACACACTCTGTCACACTCTGACACTCTCTGACACTCTCTGACACACTCTGACACTCTCTGAAAATCTCTGTCACTCTCTGACACTCTCTGTCACTCTCTGACACACTCTGACACTCTCTGAAACTCTCTGACACTCTCTATCACTCTCTGACACTCTCTGACACTCTCTGACACTCTCTGACACTCACAGAAACTCTCTGACACTCTCTGACACTCTCTGACACGCTCAGACACTCTCTGACACACTCTGACATTCTCTGACTCTCTCTGACACTCTCAGACACACTCGGTCACTATCTGACACTCTCAGACACACTCTGACACTCTCAGAATGTCTCTGACACTCTCTGACACCTTCAGACACTCTCTGTCACTCTCTGACACATTCTGTCACTCTCTGACACTCTCTGACACACTCTGACACTCTCTGAAACTCTCTGACACTCTCTGTCGCTCTCTGACACTCTCTGACACTCTCAGAAACTCTCTGACAAACTCTGTCACTCTATGACACTCTCTGACACTCTCTGTCACTCTCTGACTCTCTCAGAAACCGTCTGACACTCTCTGACACTCTCTGACACTCTCTGTCACTCTCTGACACACTCTGTCTCTCTCTGACACACTCTGACACGCTCTGACTCTCTCAGAAACTCTCTGACACTCTCTGACAATCTCAGAAACTCTCAGAAACTCTCTGACACTCTCTGACACTCTCTGGCACTCTCAGAAACACTCTGCCACTCTCTGACACCCTCTGACACACTCTGACACTCTCAGAATCTCTCTGTCACTCGCTGACACACTCTGTCACACTCTGACACTCTCTGACACTCTCAGACACTCTCTGACAAACTCTGTCACTCTCTGACACTCTCAGAAACTCGCTGACACTCTCTGACACTCTCAGATACTCTCTGTCACGCTCTGACACTCTCGGACACTCTCTGACACTCTCAGAATCTCTCTGTCACTCTCTGACACACTCTGTCACACTCTGACACTCTCTGACACGCTCTGACACACGCTGACACTCTCTGAAACTCTCTGTCACTCTCTGACACTCTCTGTCACTCTCTGACGCTCACTGACACACTCTGACACTCTCTGAAACTCTCTGACACTCTCTATCACTCTCTGACACTCTCTGACACTCTCAGAAACTCTCTGACAAACTCTGTCACTCTCTGACACTCTCTGACACTCTCTGTCACTCTCTGACTCTCTCAGAAACCGTCTGACACTCTCTGACACACTCTGACACTCTCTGTCACTCTCTGACACACTCTGTCACTCTCTGACACACTCTGACACGCTCTGACACTCTCAGAAACTCTCTGACACTCTCTGACAATCTCAGAAACTCTCAGAAACTCTCTGAAAATCTCTGACGCACTCTGACACTCTCAGAAACACTCTGTCACTCTCTGACACCCTCTGACAGACTCTGACACTCTCAGAATCTCTCTGACACTCTCTGTCACTGTCTGACACTCTCTGACACTCTCAGACACTCTCTGACACACTCTGTCACTCTCTGACACTCTCAGAAACTCGCTGACACTCTCTGACACTCTCAGATACTCTCTGTCACTCTCTGACACACTCTGTCACTCTCTGACACTCTCTGTCACTCTCTGACACACCTTGTCACACTCTGACACTCTCTGACACTCTCTGACACACTCTGACACTCTCTGAAACTCTCTGACACTCTCTGACACTCTCTGTCACGCTCTGACACTCTCTGACAATTTCAGACACTCTCAAACACTCTCTGACACTCTCTGATAACCTCAGACACTCTGAGAAACTCTCTGACACTCTCTGACACTCTCTGACACTCTCAGAAACACTCTGTCACTCTCTGACACCCTCTGACACACTCTGTCTCTCTCTGACACACTCTGACACTCTCAGACACTCTCTGACACTCTCTGATAACCTCAGACACTCTGAGAAACTCTCTGACACTCTCTGACACTCTCTGACACTCTCAGACACTCTCTGTCACTCTCTGACACATTCTGTCACTCTCTGACACTCTCTGACACACTCTGACACTCTCTGAAACTCTCTGACACTCTGTGACACTCTCTTTCACTCTCTGACACTCTCTGACACTATCAGACACTCTCTGACACACTCTGTCACTCTCTGAAACTCTCTGACACGCTCTGTCACTCTCTGACTCTATCTGACACTCTCTGTCACTCTCTGACACTCTCTGACACACTCTGTCACTCCCTGACATTCTCTGACACACTCTGACACTCTCTTACAAACTCTCTGACACTCTCTGACACTCTCTGACACTCTCTGACACACTCTGACGCTCTCTGACACTCTCTGACACTCTCAGACACTCTCTGTCACTCTCTGACACACTCTGTCACTCTCTGACACTCTCTGACACTCTCTGACACTCTCTGACAATCTCTGACACTCTCTGTCACTCTCTGACACTCTCAGACACTCTCAGAAACTCTCTGACACTCTCTGACACTCTCTGACGCACTCTGTCACTCTCTGACACTCTCTGACACACTCTGACAATCGCAGACACTCTCAGACACGCTCAGAAACTCTCTGACACTCTCAGACACTCTCAGACACTCTCTGACAGACTCTGTCACTCTCTGACACTCTCTGACACGCTCTGTCACTCTCTGACTCTATCTGACACTCTCTGACACTCTCTGTCACTCTCTGACACTCTCAGACACTCTCAGAAACCCTCTGACACTCTCTGACACTCTCTGACACACTCTGTCACTCCCTGACATTCTCTGACACACTCTGACACTCTCACAAACTCTCTGACACACTCTGACACTCTCTGACACTCTCAGACACTCTCAGACACTCTCTGTCACTCTCTGACACTCTCTGTCACTCTCTGACACTCTCTGACACGCTCTGACACTCTCAGAAACTCTCTGACACGCTCTGACAATCTCTGACACTCTCTGTCACTCTCCGACTCTATCTGACACTCTCTGACACTCTCTGTCACTCTCTGACACTCTCAGACACTCTCAGAAACCCTCTGACACTCTCTGACACTCTCTGACACACTCTGTCACTCCCTGACATTCTCTGACACACTCTGACACTCTCAGAAACACTCTGACACACTCTGACACTCTCTGACACTCTCTGACACTCTCAGACACTCTCTGTCACTCTCTGACACACTCTGTCACTCTCTGACACTCTCTGACACGCTCTGACACTCTCAGAAACTCTCTGACACGCTCTGACAATCTCTGACACTCTCTGTCACTCTCTGACTCTATCTGACACTCTCTGACACTCTCTGTCACTCTCTGACACTCTCAGACACTCTCAGAAACCCTCTGACACTCTCTGACACTCTCTGACACACTCTGTCACTCCCTGACATTCTCTGACACACTCTGACACTCTCACAAACTCTCTGACACTCTCTGACACTCTCTGACACTCTCTGACACACTCTGACACACTCTGACGCTCTCTGACACTGTCTGACACTCTCAGACACTCTCTGTCACTCTCTGACACACTCTGTCAGTCTCTGACACTCTCTGACACACTCTGACACTCTCTGAAACTCTCTGTCACTCTCTGACACTCTCTGTCACTCTCTGACACTCTCTGACACACTCTGACACTCTCTGAAATTCTCTGACACTCTCTATCACTCTCTGACACTCTCTGTCTCTCTCTGACACACTCTGACACTCTCTATCACTCTCTGACACACTCTGACATTCTCAGAAACTCTCTGACACTCTCAGAAACTCTCTGACACACTCTGACACTCTCAGAAACTCTCTGACAAACTCTGTCACTCTCTGACACTCTCTGACACTCTCTGTCACTCTCTGACTCTCTCAGAAACCGTCTGACACTCTCTGACACTGTCTGACACTCTCTGTCACTCTCTGACACTCTCTGACACTCTCTGTCACTCTCTGACACACTCTGATGCTCTCTAACACTCTCTGACACTCTCAGACACTCTCTGTCTCTCTCTGACACACTCTGACACTCTCTATCACTCTCTGACACACTCTGACATTCTCAGAAACTCTCTCACACTCTCTGACACTCTCAGAAACTCTCTGACACTCTCAGACCCTCTCTTTCACTCTCTGACACACTCTGTCTCTCTCTGACACTCTCTGACACTCTCTGAAACTCTCTGACACTCTCTGTCACTCTCTGTCACTCTCTGACACTCTCTGACACTCTCTGTCACTCTCTGACACGCTCTGATGCTCTCTAACACTCTCTGACACTCTCAGACACTCTCTGATACTCTCTGACATTCTCTGACACTCTCTGACAGTCTCTGACACGTTCAGACACTCTCTGACACTCTCTGACACACTCTGACACTCTCTGAAACTCTCTGACACTCTGTGACACTCTCTTTCACTCTCTGACACTCTCTGACACTGTCAGACACTCTCTGACACTCTCTGACACTATCTGACACTCTCTGACACTCTCTGACACACTCTGTCACTCCCTGACATTCTCTGACACACTCTGACACTCTCTGACAAACTCTCTGACACTCTCTGACACTCTCTGACACTCTCTGACACACTCTGACGCTCTCTGACACTCTCTGACACTCTCAGACACTCTCTGTCACTCTCTGACACACTATGTCACTCTCTGACACTCTCTGACACTCTCTGACACTCTCTGACAATCTCTGACACTCTCTGTCACTCTCTGACACTCTCAGACACTCTCAGAAACTCTCTGACACTCTCTGACACTCTCTGACGCACTCTGTCACTCTCTGACACTCTCTGACAAACTCTCTGACACTCTCAGACACTCTCTGACAAACTCTGTCACTCTCTGACACTCTCAGAAACTCGCTGACACTCTCTGACACTCTCAGATGCTCTCTGTCACTCTCTGACACTCTCGGACACTCTCTGACACTCTCAGAATCTCTCTGTCACTCTCTGACACACTCTGTCACACTCTGACACTCTCTGACACGCTCTGACACACGCTGACACTCTCTGAAACTCTCTGTCACTCTCTGACACTCTCTGTCACTCTCTGACACTCACTGACACACTCTGACACTCTCTGACACTCTCTGAAACTCTCTGACACTCTCTATCACTCTCTGACACTCTCTGACACTCTCTGACAAACTCTGTCACTCTCTGACACTCTCTGACACTCTCTGTCACTCTCTGACTCTCTCAGAAACCGTCTGACACTCTCTGACACTCTCTGTCACTCTCTGACACACTCTGTCACTCTCTGACACACTCTGACACGCTCTGACACTCTCAGAAACTCTCTGACACTCTCTGACAATCTCAGAAACTCTCAGAAACTCTCTGAATATCTCTGACACACTCTGACACTCTCAGAAACACTCTGTCACTCTCTGACACCCTCTGACAGACTCTGACACTCTCAGAATCTCTCTGACACTCTCTGTCACTGTCTGACACTCTCTGACACTCTCAGACACTCTCTGACACACTCTGTCACTCTCTGACACTCTCAGAAACTCGCTGACACTCTCTGTCACTCTCAGATACTCTCTGTCACTCTCTGACACACTCTGTCACTCTCTGACACTCTCTGTCACTCTCTGACACACCTTGTCACACTCTGACACTCTCTGACACTCTCTGACACACTCTGACACTCTCTGAAACTCTCTGACACTCTCTGACACTCTCTGTCACGCTCTGACACTCTCTGACAATTTCAGACACTCTCAAACACTCTCTGACACTCTCTGATAACCTCAGACACTCTGAGAAACTCTCTGACACTCTCTGACACTCTCTGACACTCTCAGAAACACTCTGTCACTCTCTGACACCCTCTGACACACTCTGTCTCTCTCTGACACACTCTGACACTCTCAGACACTCTCTGACACTCTCTGATAACCTCAGACACTCTGAGAAACTCTCTGACACTCTCTGACACTCTCTGACACTCTCAGACACTCTCTGTCACTCTCTGACACATTCTGTCACTCTCTGACACTCTCTGACACACTCTGACACTCTCTGAAACTCTCTGACACTCTGTGACACTCTCTTTCACTCTCTGACACTCTCTGACACTATCAGACACTCTCTGACACACTCTGTCACTCTCTGACACTCTCTCACACGCTCTGTCACTCTCTGACTCTATCTGACACTCTCTGTCACTCTCTGACACTCTCTGACACACTCTGTCACTCCCTGACATTCTCTGACACACTCTGACACTCTCTTACAAACTCTCTGACACTCTCTGACACTCTCTGACACACTCTGACGCTCTCTGACACTCTCTGACACTCTCAGACACTCTCTGTCACTCTCTGACACACTCTGTCACTCTCTGACACTCTCTGACACTCTCTGACACTCTCTGACAATCTCTGACACTCTCTGTCACTCTCTGACACTCTCAGACACTCTCTGTCACTCTCTGACACTCTCTGACACACTCTGACAATCGCAGACACTCTCAGACACGCTCAGAAACTCTCTGACACTCTCAGACACTCTCAGACACTCTCTGACAGACTCTGTCACTCTCTGACACTCTCTGACACGCTCTGTCACTCTCTGACTCTATCTGACACTCTCTGACACTCTCTGTCACTCTCTGACACTCTCAGACACTCTCAGAAACCCTCTGACACTCTCTGACACTCTCTGACACACTCTGTCACTCCCTGACATTCTCTGACACACTCTGACACTCTCAGAAACTCTCTGACACACTCTGACACTCTCTGACACTCTCTGACACTCTCAGACACTCTCTGTCACTCTCTGACACACTCTGTCACTCTCTGACACTCTCTGACACGCTCTGACATTCTCAGAAACTCTCTGACACGCTCTGACAATCTCTGACACTCTCTGTCACTCTCCGACTCTATCTGACACTCTCTGACACTCTCTGTCACTCTCTGACACTCTCAGACACTCTCAGAAACCCTCTGACACTCTCTGACACTCTCTGACACACTCTGTCACTCCCTGACATTCTCTGACACACTCTGACACTCTCAGAAACTCTCTGACACACTCTGACCCTCTCTGACACTCTCTGACACTCTCAGACACTCTCTGACACACTCTGTCACTCTCTGACACTCTCTGACACGCTCTGACACTCTCAGAAACTCTCTGACACGCTCTGACAATCTCTGACACTCTCTGTCACTCTCTGACTCTATCTGACACTCTCTGACACTCTCTGTCACTCTCTGACACTCTCAGACACTCTCAGAAAACCTCTGACACTCTCTGACACTCTCTGACACACTATGTCACTCCCTGACATTCTCTGACACACTCTGACACTCTCACAAACTCTCTGACACTCTCTGACACTCTCTGACACTCTCTGACACACTCTGACGCTCTCTGACACTGTCTGACACTCTCAGACACTCTCTGTCACTCTCTGACACACTCTGTCAGTCTCTGACACTCTCTGACACACTCTGACACTCTCTGAAACTCTCTGTCACTCTCTGACACTCTCTGTCACTCTCTGACACTCTCTGACACACTCTGACACTCTCTGAAACTCTCTGACACTCTCTATCACTCTCTGACACTCTCTGTCTCTCTCTGACACACTCTGACACTCTCTATCACTCTCTGACACACTCTGACATTCTCAGAAACTCTCTGACACTCTCAGAAACTCTCTGACACACTCTGACACTCTCAGAAACTCTCTGACAAACTCTGTCACTCTCTGATACTCTCTGACACTCTCTGTCACTCTCTGACTCTCTCAGAAACCGTCTGACACTCTCTGACACTGTCTGACACTCTCTGTCACTCTCTGACACTCTCTGACACTCTCTGTCACTCTCTGACACACTCTGATGCTCTCTAACACTCTCTGACACTCTCAGACACTCTCTGTCTCTCTCTGACACACTCTGACACTCTCTATCACTCTCTGACACACTCTGACATTCTCAGAAACTCTCTCACACTCTCTGACACTCTCAGAAACTCTCTGACACTCTCAGACACTCTCTTTCACTCTCTGACACACTCTGTCTCTCTCTGACACTCTCTGACACTCTCTGAAACTCTCTGACACTCTCTGTCACTCTCTGTCACTCTCTGACACTCTCTGACACTCTCTGTCACTCTCTGACACACTCTGATGCTCTCTAACACTCTCTGACACTCTCAGAAACTCTCTGATACTCTCTGACATTCTCTGACACTCTCTGACAGTCTCTGACACGTTCAGACACTCTCTGACACTCTCTGACACACTCTGACACTCTCTGAAACTCTCTGACACTCTGTGACACTCTCTTTCACTCTCTGACACTCTCTGACACTATCAGACACTCTCTGACACTCTCTGACACTATCTGACACTCTCTGACACTCTCTGACACACTTTGTCACTCCCTGACATTCTCTGACACACTCTGACACTCTCTGACAAACTCTCTGACACTCTCTGACACTCTCTGACACTCTCTGACACACTCTGACGCTCTCTGACACTCTCTGACACTCTCAGACACTCTCTGTCACTCTCTGACACACTCTGTCAATCTCTGACACTCTCTGACACTCTCTGACACTCTCTGACAATCTCTGACACTCTCTGTCACTCTCTGACACTCTCAGACACTCTCAGAAACTCTCTGACACTCTCTGACACTCTCTGACGCACTCTGTCACTCTCTGACACTCTCTGACAAACTCTCTGACACTCTCTGACACTCTCTGACACTCTCTGACACACTCTGACGCTCTCTGACACTCTCTGACCCTCTCAGAAACTCTCTGTCACTCTCTGACACACTCTGTCACTCTCTGACACTCTCTGACACTCTCTGACACTCTCTGACAATCGCAGACACTCTCAGACACGCTCAGAAACTCTCTGACACTCTCAGACACTCTCAGACACTCTCTGACAGACTCTGTCACTCTCTGACAGTCTCTGACAAGCTCTGTCACTCTCTGACTCTATCTGACACTCTCTGACACTCTCTGTCACTCTCTGACACTCTCAGACACTCTCAGAAACCCTCTGACACTCTCTGACACTCTCTGACACACTCTGTCACTCCCTGACATTCTCTGACACACTCCGACACTCTCAGAAACTCTCTGACACTCTCTGACACACTCTGACACTCTCTGACACTCTCTGACACTCTCAGACACTCTCTGTCACTCTCTGACACACTCTGTCACTCTCTGACACTCTCTGACACGCTCTGACACTCTCAGAAACTCTCTGACACGCTCTGACAATCTCTGACACTCTCTGTCACTCTCTGACTCTATCTGACACTCTCTGACACTCTCTGTCACTCTCTGACACTCTCAGAAACTCTCAGAAATCCTCTGACACTCTCTGACACTCTCTGACACACTCTGTCACTCCCTGACATTCTCTGACACACTCTGACACTCTCACAAACTCTCTGACACTCTCTGACACTCTCTGACACTCTCTGACACACTCTGACGCTCTCTGACACTGTCTGACACTCTCAGACACACTCTGTCACTCTCTGACACACTCTGTCAGTCTCTGACACTCTCTGACACACTCTGACACTCTCTGAAACTCTCTGTCAATCTCTGACACTCTCTGTCACTCTCTGACACACTGACACTCTCTGAAACTCTCTGACACTCTCTATCACTCTCTGACACTCTCTGTCTCTCTCTGACATACTCTGACACTCTCTATCACTCTCTGACACACTCTGACATTCTCAGAAACTCTCTGACACTCTCAGAAACTCTCTGACACTCTCTGACACTCTCAGAAACTCTCTGACAAACTCTGTCACTCTCTGACACTCTCTGACACTCTCTGTCACTCTCTGACTCTCTCAGAAACCGTCTGACACTCTCTGACACTGTCTGACACTCTCTGTCACTCTCTGACACTCTCTGACACTCTCTGTCACTCTCTGACACACTCTGATGCTCTATAACACTCTCTGACACTCTCAGACACTCTCTGTCTCTCTCTGACACACTCTGACACTCTCTATCACTCTCTGACACACTCTGACATTCTCAGAAACTCTCTGACACTCTCTTTCACTCTCTGACACACTCTGTCTCTCTCTGACACTCTCTGACACTCTCTGACACTCTCTGAAACTCTCTGACACTCTCTGTCACTCTCTGTCACTCTCTGTCACTCTCTGACACTCTCAGACACTCTCAGAACCTCTCTGAGACTCACATAAACTCTCATAAACTCTCTGACACTGTCGGACACTCTCTGACACTCTCAGACACTCTCAGACTCATCTGAAACTCTCTGACTTTCTCTGACAGTCTCTGACACTCTCAGACACTCTCAGAAACTCTCTGACACTCTCTGAAACTCTCTGATAATCTCAGACACTCTCAGAAACTCTCTGAAACTCTCTGACACTCTCTGACACCTTCAGACACTCTCTGTCACTCTCTGACACATTCTGTCACTCTCTGACACTCTCTGACACTCTCTGAAACTCTCTGACACTCTCTGTCACTCTCTGACACTCTCTGACACTCTCAGAAACTCTCGGACAAACTCTGTCACTCTCTGACACTCTCTGACACTCTCTGTCACTCTCTGACTCTCTCAGAAACCGTCTGACACTCTCTGACACTCTCTGACACTCTCAGACACTCTCTGTCACTCTCTGACACACTCTGTCACTCTCTGACACACTCTGACACACTCTGACACTCTCAGAAACTCTCTGACACTCTCTGACAATCTCTGACACTCTCTGTCACTCTCTGACACTCTCAGAAACTCTCAGAAACTCTCTGACACTCTCTGACACTCTCTGACACTCTCAGAATCTCTCTGACACTCTCTGTCACTGTCTGACACTCTCTGACACTCTCAGACACTCTCTGACACACTCTGACACTCTCAGAATCTCTCTGACACTCTCTGTCACTGTCTGACACTCTCTGACACTCTCAGACACTCTCTGACACACTCTGTCACTCTCTGACACTCTCAGAAACTCGCTGACACTCTCTGATACTCTCAGATACTCTCTGTCACTCTCTGACACTCTCTGTCACTCTCTGACACTCTCGGACACTCTCTGACACTCTCAGAAACTCTCTGTCACTCTCTGACACTCTCTGAAACTCTCTGACACTCTCTGACGCACTCTGTCACGCTCAGACACTCTCTGACACTCTCAGACACTCTCAGACACTCTCTGATAACCTCAGACACCCTGAGAAGCTCTCTGACACTCTCTGACACTCTCTGACACTCTCAGACACTCTCTGTCACTCTCTGACACATTCTGTCACTCTCTGACACTCTCTGACACACTCTGACACTCTCTGAAACTCTCTGACACTCTGTGACACTCTCTTTCACTCTCTGACACTCTCTGACACTCTCAGACAGTCTCTGACAAACTCTGTCACTCTCTGACACTCTCTGACGCGCTCTGTCACTCTCTGACTCTCTCTGACACTCTCTGACACTCTCTGCCACTCTCTGACACTCTCAGACACTCTCAGAAACCCTCTGACACTCTCTGACACTCTCTGACGCACTCTGTCACTCTCTGACACTCTCTGACACACTCTGACAATCGCAGACACTGTCAGACACTCTCAGAAACTCTCTGACACTCTCAGACACTCTCAGACACTCTCTGACAGACTCTGTCACTCTCTGACACTCTGTGAAACACTCTGACATTCTCAGAAACTCTCTGACACTCTCAGAAACTCTCTGACACTCTCTGACACTCTCAGAAACTCTCTGACATTCTCAGACACTCTCTTTCACTCTCTGACACACTCTGTCTCTCTCTGACACTCTCTGACACTCTCTGACACACTCTGACACTCTCTGAAACTCTCTGACACTCTCTGACACTCTCTGTCACTCTCTGTCGCTCTCTGTCACTCTCTGACACTCTCAGACACTCTCAGAAACTCTCTGATACTCTCTGACATTCTCTGACACTCTCTGACAGTCTCTGACACGCTCAGACACTCTCTGACACACTCTGACATTCTCTGACTCTCTCTGACACTCTCAGACACTCTGAGAAACCCTCTGACACTCTCTGACACTCTCTGACATTCTCTGACACACTCTGTCTCTCCCTGACATTCTCTGACACTCTCAGAATCTTTCTGACTCTCTCTGACACTCTCTGACACTCTCAGAAACTCTCTGATACTCTCTGACATTCTCTGACACTCTCAGACACTCTCTGTCACTCTCTGACACACTCTGTCTCTCTCTGACACTCTATGACACGCGCTGACACTCTCAGAAACTCTCTGACACTCTCTGACAATCTCTGACACTCTCTGTCACTCTCTGACACTCTCAGACACTCTCAGAAACTCTCTGACACTCTCTGACACTCTCTGACGCACTCTGTCACTCTCTGACACTCTCTGACACACTCTGACAATCGCAGACACTCTCAGGCACTCTCAGAAACTCTCTGACACTCTCAGACACTCTCAGGCACTCTCTGACAGACTCTGTCACTCTCTGACACTCTCTGACACACTCTGACATTCTCAGAAACTCTCTGACACTCTCAGAAACTCTCTGACACTCTCTGACACTCTCAGACACTCTCTGACATTCTCAGACACTCTCTTTCACTCTCTGACACACTCTGTCTCTCTCTGACACTCTCTGACACTCTCTGACACACTCTGACACTCTCTGAAACTCTCTGACACTTTCTGACACTCTCTGTCACTCTCTGTCGCTCTCTGTCACTCTCTGACACTCTCAGACACTCTCAGAAACTCTCTGATACTCTCTGACATTCTCTGACACTCTCTGACAGTCTCTGACACGCTCAGACACTCTCTGACACACTCTGACATTCTCTGACTCTCTCTGACACTCTCAGACACTCTCAGAAACCCTCTGACACTCTCTGACACTCTCTGACACACTCTGTCTCTCCCTGACATTCTCTGACACACTCTGACACTCTCAGAATCTTTCTGACTCTCTCTGACACTCTCTGACACTCTCAGAAACTCTCTGATACTCTCTGACATTCTCTGACACTCTCTGACAGTCTCTGACACGTTCAGACACTCTCTGACACTCTGTGACACTCAGACACACTCAGACACTCTCAGAACCTCCCTGAGACTCACATAAACTCTCAGAAACTCTCTGACACTCTCGGACACTCTCTGACACTCTCAGACACTCTCAGACTCATCTGAAACTCTCTGACATTCTCTGACAGTCTCTGACACTCTCAGACACTCTCAGAAACTCTCTGACACTCTCTGAAACTCTCTGATAATCTCAGACACTCTCAGAAACTCTCTGAAACTCTCTGACACTCTCTGACACCTTCAGACACTCTCTGTCACTCTCTGACACATTCTGTCACTCTCTGACACTCTCTGACACACTCTGACACTCTCTGAAACTCTCTGACACTCTCTGTCACTCTCTGACACTCTCTGACACACTCAGAAACTCTCTGACAAACTCTGTCACTCTCTGACACTCTCTGACACGCTCTGTCACTCTCTGACTCTCTCAGAAACCGTCTGACACTCTCTGACACTCTCTGACACTCTCAGAGACTCTCTGTCACTCTCTGACACACTCTGTCACTCTCTGACACACTCTGACACTCTCAGAAACTCTCTGACACTCTCTGACAATCTCTGACACTCTCTGTCACTCTCTGACACTCTCAGAAACTCTCAGAAACTCTCTGACACTCTCTGACACTCTCTGACACTCTCAGAAACACTCTGTCACTCTCTGACACCCTCTGACACACTCTGACACTCTCAGAATTTCTCTGACACTCTCTGTCACTGTCTGACACTCTCTGACACTCTCAGACACTCTCTGACACACTCTGTCACTCTCTGACACTCTCAGAAACTCGCTGACACTCTCTGACACTCTCAGATACTCTCTGTCACTCTCTGACACTCTCTGTCACTCTCTGACACTCTCGGACACTCTCTGACACTCTCAGAATCTCTCTGTCACTCTCTGACACTCTCTGAAACTCTCTGACACTCTCTGACGCTCTCTGTCACGCTCTGACACTCTCTGACACTCTCTGACACTCTCAGACACTCTCTGATAACCTCAGACACCCTGAGAAACTCTCTGACACTCTCTGACACTCTCTGACACTCTCAGACACTCTCTGTCACTCTCTGACACATTCTGTCACTCTCTGACACTCTCTGACACACTCTGACACTCTCTGACACTGTCTGAAACACTCTGACACTCTCTGACGCTCTCTGTCACGCTCTGATAACCTCAGACACCCTGAGAAACTCTCTGACACTCTCTGACACTCTCTGACACTCTCAGACACTCTCTGTCACTCTCTGACACATTCTGTCACTCTCTGACACTCTCTGACACACTCTGACACTCTCTGAAACTCTCTGACACTCTGTGACTCTCTCTTTCACTCTCTGACACTCTCTGACACTCTCAGACACTCTCAGACACTCTCTGACACACTCTGTCACTCTCTGACACTCTCTGACACGCTCTGTCACTCTCTGACTCTCTCTGACACTCTCTGTCACTCTCTGACACTCTCAGACACTCTCAGAAACCCTCTGACACTCTCTGACACTCTCTGACACACTCTGTCACTCCCTGACATTCTCTGACACACTCTGACACTCTCAGAATCTTTCTGACTCTCTCTGACACTCTCTGACACTGTCTGACACTCTCTGACACACTCTGACGCTCTCTGACACTCTCTGACACTCTCAGACACTCTCTGTCACTCTCTGACACACTCTGTCTCTCTCTGACACTCTATGACACGCTCTGACACTCTCAGAAACTCTCTGACACTCTCTGACAATCTCTGACACTCTCTGTCACTCTCTGACACTCTCAGACACTCTCAGAAACTCTCTGACACTATCTGACACTCTCTGACGCACTCTGTCACTCTCTGACACTCTCTGACACACTCTGACAATCGCAGACACTCTCAGACACTCTCAGAAACTCTCTGACACTCTCAGAAACTCTCAGACACTCTCTGACAGACTCTGTCACTCTCTGACACTCTCTGACACACTCTGACATTCTCAGAAAGTCTCTGACATTCTCAGAAACTCTCTGACACTCTCTGACACCCTCAGACACTCTCTGACATTCTCAGACACTCTCTTTCACTCTCTGACACACTCTGTCTCTCTCTGACACTCTCTGACACTCTCTGACACACTCTGACACTCTCTGTCACTCTCTGTCGCTCTCTGTCACTCTCTGACACATTCAGACACTCTCAGAAACTCTCTGATACTCTCTGACATTCTCTGATACTCTCTGACAGTCTCTGACACGCTCAGACACTCTCTGACACACTCTGACATTCTCTGACTCTCTCTGACACTCTCAGACACACTCTGTCACTATCTGACACTCTCTGACACTCTCTGACACTCTCAGCACTCTCTGACAATCTCAGATGCTCTCAGACACTCTCTGTCACTCTCTGTCACTCTCTGACTCTCTCAGACACTCTCTGACACTCTCAGACACTGTCAGATACACTCTGGCACTCTCTTACACTCTCAGACACTCTCTGACCCTCTCAGACACTGTCAGATACACTCTGGCACTCTCTTACACTCTCAGACAAACTCTGACACTCTCTGTCACTCTCTGTCACTCTCTGACATACACAGACTCACTCAGAAACTCTCTGACACTCTGTGACACTCTGACACTCTCAGACACTCTCAGAACCTCTCTGACACTCTGTGACACTCACAGAAACTCTCAGAAACTCTCTGACACTCCCTGACACTCTCTGACACACACTGTCACTCTGTGACACACTCTGACACTCTGAGAATCTCTCTGACACTCTCTGACACTCTCTGACACGCTCAGACACTCTCTGACACACACTGTCACTCTGTGACACACTCTGACACTCTGAGAATCTCTCTGACACTCTCTGACACTCTCTGACACGCTCAGACACTCTCTGACACACTCTGACACTCTCTGACTCTCTCTGACATTCTCAGACACACTCTGACACACTCTGACACTCTCAGAAATTCTCTGACACTCTCTGACGCTCTCTGATACTCTCTGTCACTCTCTGATACACTCTGTCACTCTCTGACACTCTCAGACACACTCTGACACTCTCAGAATGTCTCTGACACTCTCTGACACTCTCAGACACTCTCAGACTCTCTCTGACACTCTCTGACATTCTCTGACAGTCTCTGACACTCTCAGACACTCTCAGAAACTCTCTGAAACTCTCTGACACTCTCGGACACGCTCAGAAACTCTCTGACACTCTCTGACACACTCTGTCTCTCCCTGACATTCTCTGACACACTCTGACACTCTCAGAATCTTTCTGACTCTCTCTGACACTCTCTGACACTCTCAGAAACTCTCTGATACTCTCTGACATTCTCTGACACTCTCTGACAGTCTCTGACACGTTCAGACACTCTCTGACACTCTGTGACACTCAGACACACTCAGACACTCTCAGAACCTCCCTGAGACTCACATAAACTCTCAGAAACTCTCTGACACTCTCGGACACTCTCTGACACTCTCAGACACTCTCAGACTCATCTGAAACTCTCTGACATTCTCTGACAGTCTCTGACACTCTCAGACACTCTCAGAAACTCTCTGACACTCTCTGAAACTCTCTGATAATCTCAGACACTCTCAGAAACTCTCTGAAACTCTCTGACACTCTCTGACACCTTCAGACACTCTCTGTCACTCTCTGACACATTCTGTCACTCTCTGACACTCTCTGACACACTCTGACACTCTCTGAAACTCTCTGACACTCTCTGTCACTCTCTGACACTCTCTGACACACTCAGAAACTCTCTGACAAACTCTGTCACTCTCTGACACTCTCTGACACGCTCTGTCACTCTCTGACTCTCTCAGAAACCGTCTGACACTCTCTGACACTCTCTGACACTCTCAGAGACTCTCTGTCACTCTCTGACACACTCTGTCACTCTCTGACACACTCTGACACTCTCAGAAACTCTCTGACACTCTCTGACAATCTCTGACACTCTCTGTCACTCTCTGACACTCTCAGAAACTCTCAGAAACTCTCTGACACTCTCTGACACTCTCTGACACTCTCAGAAACACTCTGTCACTCTCTGACACCCTCTGACACACTCTGACACTCTCAGAATTTCTCTGACACTCTCTGTCACTGTCTGACACTCTCTGACACTCTCAGACACTCTCTGACACACTCTGTCACTCTCTGACACTCTCAGAAACTCGCTGACACTCTCTGACACTCTCAGATACTCTCTGTCACTCTCTGACACTCTCTGTCACTCTCTGACACTCTCGGACACTCTCTGACACTCTCAGAATCTCTCTGTCACTCTCTGACACTCTCTGAAACTCTCTGACACTCTCTGACGCTCTCTGTCACGCTCTGACACTCTCTGACACTCTCTGACACTCTCAGACACTCTCTGATAACCTCAGACACCCTGAGAAACTCTCTGACACTCTCTGACACTCTCTGACACTCTCAGACACTCTCTGTCACTCTCTGACACATTCTGTCACTCTCTGACACTCTCTGACACACTCTGACACTCTCTGACACTGACTGAAACACTCTGACACTCTCTGACGCTCTCTGTCACGCTCTGATAACCTCAGACACCCTGAGAAACTCTCTGACACTCTCTGACACTCTCTGACACTCTCAGACACTCTCTGTCACTCTCTGACACATTCTGTCACTCTCTGACACTCTCTGACACACTCTGACACTCTCTGAAACTCTCTGACACTCTGTGACTCTCTCTTTCACTCTCTGACACTCTCTGACACTCTCAGACACTCTCAGACACTCTCTGACACACTCTGTCACTCTCTGACACTCTCTGACACGCTCTGTCACTCTCTGACTCTCTCTGACACTCTCTGTCACTCTCTGACACTCTCAGACACTCTCAGAAACCCTCTGACACTCTCTGACACTCTCTGACACACTCTGTCACTCCCTGACATTCTCTGACACACTCTGACACTCTCAGAATCTTTCTGACTCTCTCTGACACTCTCTGACACTGTCTGACACTCTCTGACACACTCTGACGCTCTCTGACACTCTCTGACACTCTCAGACACTCTCTGTCACTCTCTGACACACTCTGTCTCTCTCTGACACTCTATGACACGCTCTGACACTCTCAGAAACTCTCTGACACTCTCTGACAATCTCTGACACTCTCTGTCACTCTCTGACACTCTCAGACACTCTCAGAAACTCTCTGACACTATCTGACACTCTCTGACGCACTCTGTCACTCTCTGACACTCTCTGACACACTCTGACAATCGCAGACACTCTCAGACACTCTCAGAAACTCTCTGACACTCTCAGAAACTCTCAGACACTCTCTGACAGACTCTGTCACTCTCTGACACTCTCTGACACACTCTGACATTCTCAGAAAGTCTCTGACATTCTCAGAAACTCTCTGACACTCTCTGACACCCTCAGACACTCTCTGACATTCTCAGACACTCTCTTTCACTCTCTGACACACTCTGTCTCTCTCTGACACTCTCTGACACTCTCTGACACACTCTGACACTCTCTGTCACTCTCTGTCGCTCTCTGTCACTCTCTGACACATTCAGACACTCTCAGAAACTCTCTGATACTCTCTGACATTCTCTGATACTCTCTGACAGTCTCTGACACGCTCAGACACTCTCTGACACACTCTGACATTCTCTGACTCTCTCTGACACTCTCAGACACACTCTGTCACTATCTGACACTCTCTGACACTCTCTGACACTCTCAGCACTCTCTGACAATCTCAGATGCTCTCAGACACTCTCTGTCACTCTCTGTCACTCTCTGACTCTCTCAGACACTCTCTGACACTCTCAGACACTGTCAGATACACTCTGGCACTCTCTTACACTCTCAGACACTCTCTGACCCTCTCAGACACTGTCAGATACACTCTGGCACTCTCTTACACTCTCAGACAAACTCTGACACTCTCTGTCACTCTCTGTCACTCTCTGACATACACAGACTCACTCAGAAACTCTCTGACACTCTGTGACACTCTGACACTCTCAGACACTCTCAGAACCTCTCTGACACTCTGTGACACTCACAGAAACTCTCAGAAACTCTCTGACACTCCCTGACACTCTCTGACACACACTGTCACTCTGTGACACACTCTGACACTCTGAGAATCTCTCTGACACTCTCTGACACTCTCTGACACGCTCAGACACTCTCTGACACACACTGTCACTCTGTGACACACTCTGACACTCTGAGAATCTCTCTGACACTCTCTGACACTCTCTGACACGCTCAGACACTCTCTGACACACTCTGACACTCTCTGACTCTCTCTGACATTCTCAGACACACTCTGACACACTCTGACACTCTCAGAAATTCTCTGACACTCTCTGACGCTCTCTGATACTCTCTGTCACTCTCTGATACACTCTGTCACTCTCTGACACTCTCAGACACACTCTGACACTCTCAGAATGTCTCTGACACTCTCTGACACTCTCAGACACTCTCAGACTCTCTCTGACACTCTCTGACATTCTCTGACAGTCTCTGACACTCTCAGACACTCTCAGAAACTCTCTGAAACTCTCTGACACTCTCGGACACGCTCAGAAACTCTCTGACACTCTCTTACACTCTCTGACACACTCTGTCACTCTCTGAAACTCTCTGACACTCCCTGACACTCTCTGATACACTCTGCCACACTCTGACACACTCTGTCACTCTCTGACACACTCTAACACTCTCAGAAACTCTCTGACACTCTCAAACACTCTCTGACACACTCTGTCACTCTCTGAATCTCTCAGACACTCTCTGACACTCTCAGACAATGTCAGACACACTCTGGCACTCTCTTACACTCTCAGACAAACTCTGACACTCTCTGTCACTCTCTGACATACTCAGACTCACTCAGAAACTCTCTGACACTCTCAGACACTCTGACACTCTCTGACACACTCTGACACACTCTGTCACACTCTGACACTCTCTGACACACTCTGTCACACTCTGAAACTCTCTGACACACGCTGACACACTCTGACACAGTCTGTCACAATCTGACACTCCCTGACACTCTCTGATACACTCGGACACTCTCTGACACTCTCTGACACTCACAGACACTCTCAGAAACTCTCTGACTCTCTCTGACACACTCTGATACACTCTGTCACTCTCTGATACACTCTGTCACTCTCTGACACTCTCTTACAGTCTCCAACACACTCTGTCACTCTCTGACACTCTCAGAAACTCTCTGACAATCTCTGACACTCACAGAAACTCTCAGAAACTCTCTGACACTCTCGGACACTTTCTGACACACTCTGATACACACTGTCACTTTGTGACACACTCTGACACTCTGAGAAACTCTCTGACACGTTCAGACACTCTCTGACACTCTGTGACACTCTGACACTCTCAGACACTCTCAGACACTCTCAGAAACTCTCTGAAACTCTCTGACACTCTTGGACACGCTCAGAAACTCTCGGACACTCTCTTACACTCTCTGACAAACTCTGTCACTCTCTGAAACTCTCTGACACTCTCTGACACTCTCTGATACACTCTGCCACACTCTGACACACTCTGTCACTCTCTGACACACTCTGACACTCTCAGAATCTCTCTAACACTCTCTGACACACTCTGTCACACTCTGTAACACTCTGACACTCTCAGACCCTCTCAGAACCTCTCTGACACTCTGTGACACTCACAGAAACTCTCAGGCACTCTGAAACTCTCTGACACACTCTGAAACACTCTGTCACTCTCTGACACACTCTGTCACTCTCTGAAACTCTCTGACACACGCTGACACACTCTGACACTCTCAGAAACTCTCTGACACTCTCAGAAACTCTCCGACACACTCTGACACTCTCAGACACTCTCTGACCCTCTCAGACACTCTCTGACTCTCTCAGACACTCTCTGACACTCTCAGACACTGCCAGATACACTCTGGCACTCTCTTACACTCTCAGACAAACTCTGACACTCTCTGTCACTCTCTGTCACTCTCTGACATACACAGACTCACTCAGAAACTCTCTGACACTCTGTGACACTCTGACACTCTCAGACACTCTCAGAACCTCTCTGACACTCTGTGAAACTCACAGAAACTCTCAGAAACTCTCTGACACTCCCGGACACTCTCTGACACACTCTGACACACACTGTCACTCTGTGACACACTCTGACACTCTGAGAATCTCTCTGACACTCTCTGACACTCTCTGACACGCTCAGACACTCTCTGACACACTCTGACACTCTCTGACTCTCTCTGACATTCTCAGACACACTCTGACACACTCTGACTCTCTCAGAAATTCTCTGACACTCTCTGACGCTCTCTGATACTCTCTGTCACTCTCGGACACGCTCAGAAACTCTCGGACACTCTCTTACACTCTCTGACACACTCTGCCACACTCTGACACACTGTGTCACTCTCAGACACACTCTGACACTCTCAGAAACTCTCTGACACTCTCAGAAACTCTCCGACACCCTCTGACACTCTCAGACACTCTCTGACACACTCTGTCACTCTCTGACTCTCTCAGACAGTGTCTGACACTCTCAGACACTGTCAGATACACTCTGGCGCTCTCTTACACTCTCAGACATACTCTGACACTCTCTGTCACTCTCTGACATACACAGACTCACTCAGAAACTCTCTGACACTCTCAGACACTCTGACACTCTCTGACACACTCTGAAACACTCTGTCACTCTCTGACACACTCTGTCACACTCTGAAACTCTCTGACACACTCTGACACACTCTGACACTCTCAGAAACTCTCTGACACTCTCAGACACTCTCTGACACACTCTGTCACTCTCTGACTCTCTCAGACACTCTCTGACACTCTCAGACACTGTCAGATACACTCTGGCACTCTCTTACACTCTCAGACATACTCTGACACTCTCTGTCACTCTCTGTCACTCTCTGACATACACAGACTCACTCAGAAACTCTCTGACACTCTGTGACACTCTGACACTCTCAGACACTCTCAGAACCTCTCTGACACTCTGTGACACTCACAGAAACTCTCAGAAACTCTCTGACACTCCCGGACACTCTCTGACACACACTGTCACTCTGTGACACACTCTGACACTCTGAGAATCTCTCTGACACTCTCTGACACTCTCTGACACGCTCAGACACTCTCTGACACACTCTTACACTCTCTGACTCTCTCTGACATTCTCAGACACACTCTGACACACTCTGACTCTCTCAGAAATTCTCTGACACTCTCTGACGCTCTCTGATACTCTCTGTCACTCTCTGATACACTCTGTCACTCTCTGACACTCTCAGACACACTCTGACACTCTCAGAAAGTCTCTGACACTCTCTGACACTCTCAGACACTCTCAGACTCTCTCTGACACTCTCTGACATTCTCTGACAGTCTCTGACAATCTCAGACACTCTCAGAAACTCTCTGAAACTCTCTGACACTCTCGGACACGCTCAGAAACTCTCGGACACTCTCTTGCACTCTCTGACACACTCTGTCACTCTCTGAAACTCTCTGACACTCCCTGACACTCTCTGATACACTCTGCCACACTCTGACACACTCTGTCACTCTCTGAAACTCTCTGACACCGCCTGACACTCTCTGATACACTCTGCCACACTCTGAAACACTCTGTCACTCTCTGACACACTCTGTCACACTCTGAAACTCTCTGACACACTCTGACACACTCTGACACTCTCAGAAACTCTCTGACACTCTCAGACACTCTCTGACACACTCTGTCACTCTCTGACTCTCTCAGACACTCTCTGACACTCTCAGACACTGTCAGATACACTCTGGCACTCTCTTACACTCTCAGACATACTCTGACACTCTCTGTCACTCTCTGTCACTCTCTGACATACACAGACTCACTCAGAAACTCTCTGACACTCTGTGACACTCTGACACTCTCAGACACTCTCAGAACCTCTCTGACACTCTGTGACACTCACAGAAACTCTCAGAAACTCTCTGACACTCCCGGACACTCTCTGACACACACTGTCACTCTGTGACACACTCTGACACTCTGAGAATCTCTCTGACACTCTCTGACACTCTCTGACACGCTCAGACACTCTCTGACACACTCTTACACTCTCTGACTCTCTCTGACATTCTCAGACACACTCTGACACACTCTGACTCTCTCAGAAATTCTCTGACACTCTCTGACGCTCTCTGATACTCTCTGTCACTCTCTGATACACTCTGTCACTCTCTGACACTCTCAGACACACTCTGACACTCTCAGAAAGTCTCTGACACTCTCTGACACTCTCAGACACTCTCAGACTCTCTCTGACACTCTCTGACATTCTCTGACAGTCTCTGACAATCTCAGACACTCTCAGAAACTCTCTGAAACTCTCTGACACTCTCGGACACGCTCAGAAACTCTCGGACACTCTCTTGCACTCTCTGACACACTCTGTCACTCTCTGAAACTCTCTGACACTCCCTGACACTCTCTGATACACTCTGCCACACTCTGACACACTCTGTCACTCTCTGAAACTCTCTGACACCGCCTGACACTCTGTGATACACTCTGCCACACTCTGACACACTCTGTCACTCTCTGACACACTCTGTCACTCTCTGACTCTCTCAGACACTCTCTGACACTCTCAGACACTGTCAGACACACTCTGGCACTCTCTTACACTCTCAGGCAAACTCTGACACTCTCTGTCACTCTCTGACATACTCAGACTCACTCAGAAACTCTCTGACACTCTCAGACACTCTGACACTCTCTGACACACTCTGACACACTCTGTCACACTCTGACACTCTCTGACACACTCTGTCACACTCTGAAACTCTCTGACACACGCTGACACACTCTGACACACTCTGTCACAATCTGACACTCCCTGACACTCTCTGATACACTCGGACACTCTCTGACACTCTCTGACACTCACAGACACTCTCAGAAACTCTCTGACTCTCTCTGACACACTCTGATACTCTCTGTCACTCTCTGATACACTCTGTCACTCTCTGACACTCTCGGACAGTCTCCGACACACTCTGTCACTCTCTGAAACTCTCAGAAACTCTCTGACAATCTCTGACACTCACAGAAACTCTCAGAAACTCTCTGACACTCTCGGACACTTTCTGACACACTCTGATACACACTGTCACTTTGTGACACACTCTGACACTCTGAGAATCTCTCTGACACTCTGACACTCACAGAAACTCTCAGAAACTCTCTGACACTCCCGGACACTCTCTGACACACTCTGACACACACTGTCACTCTGTGACACACTCTGACACACTGAGAATCTCTCTGACACTCTCTGACACTCTCTGACACGCTCAGACACTCTCTGACACACTCTGACACACTCTGACACTCTCTGACTCTCTCTGACATTCGCAGACACACTCTGACACTCTCAGAAATTCTCTGACACTGTCTGACGCTCTCTGATACTCTCTGTCACTCTCTGATACACTCTGTCACTCTCTGACACTCTCAGACACACTCTGACACTCTCAGAACGTCTCTGACACTCTCTGACACTCTCAGACACTCTCAGACTCTCTCTGACACTCTCTGACATTCTCTGACAGTCTCTGACACTCTCAGACACTCTCAGAAACTCTCTGAAACTCTCTGACACTCTCGGACACGCTCTGTCTCTCTCTGACACTCTATGACACGCTCTGACACTCTCAGAAACTCTCTGACACTCTCTGACAATCTCTGACACTCTCTGACACTCTCTGACACCCTCAGACACTCTCTGACATTCTCAGACACTCTCTTTCACTCTCTGACACACTCTGTCTCTCTCTGACACTCTCTGACACTCTCTGACACTCTCTGACACACTCTGACACTCTCTGTCACTCTCTGTCGCTCTCTGTCACTCTCTGACACATTCAGACACTCTCAGAAACTCTCTGATACTCTCTGACATTCTCTGTACTCTCTGACAGTCTCAGACACGCTCAGACACGCTCTGACACACTCTGACATTCTCTGACTCTCTCTGACACTCTCAGACACACTCTGTCACTATCTGACACTCTCTGACACTCTCTGACACTCTCTGACACTCTCAGCACTCTCTGACAATCTCAGATGCTCTCAGACAATCTCTGTCACTCTCTGTCACTCTCTGACTCTCTCAGACACTCTCTGACACTCTCAGACACTGTCAGATACACTCTGGCACTCTCAGACACTCTCTGACCCTCTCAGACACTGTCAGATACACTTTGGCACTCTCTTACACTCTCAGACAATCTCTGACACTCTCTGTCACTCTCTGCCACTCTCTGACATACACAGACTCACTCAGAAACTCTCTGACACTCTGTGACACTCTGACACTCTCAGACACTCTCAGAACCTCTCTGACACTCTGTGACACTCACAGAAAGTCTCAGAAACTCTCTGACACTCCCGGACACTCTCTGACACACACTGTCACTCTGTGACACACTCTGACACTCTGAGAATCTCTCTGACACTCTCTGACACTCTCTGACACGCTCAGACACTCTCTGACACACACTGTCACTCTGTGACACACTCTGACACTCTGAGAATCTCTCTGACACTCTCTGACACTCTCTGACACGCTCAGACTCTCTCTGACACACTCTGACACTCTCTGACTCTCTCTGACATTCTCAGACACACTCTGACACACTCTGACACTCTCAGATTTTCTCTGACACTCTCTGACGCTCTCTGATACTCTCTGTCACTCTTTGATACACTCTGTCACTCTCTGACACTCTCAGACACACTCTGACACTCTCAGAATGTCTCTGACACTCTCTGACACTCTCAGACACTCTCAGACTCTCTCTGACACTCTCTGACATTCTCTGACAGTCTCTGACACTCTCAGACACTCTCAGAAACTCTCTGAAACTCTCTGACACTCTCGGACACGCTCAGAAACTCTCTGACACTCTCTTACACTCTCTGACACACTCTGTCACTCTCTGAAACTCTCTGACACTCCCTGACACTCTCTGATACACTCTGCCACACTCTGACACACTCTGTCACTCTCTGACACACTCTAACACTCTCAGAAACTCTCTGGCACTCTCAGACACTCTCTGACACACTCTGTCACTCTCTGACTCTCTCAGACACTCTCTGACACTCTCAGACACTGTCAGACACACTCTGGCACTCTCTTACACTCTCAGACAAACTCTGACACTCTCTGTCACTCTCTGTCACTCTCTGACATACTCAGACTCACTCAGAAACTCTCTGACACTCTCAGACACTCTGACACTCTCTGACACACTCTGACACACTCTGTCACACTCTGACACTCTCTGACACACTCTGTCACACTCTGAAACTCTCTGACACACGCTGACACACTCTGACACACTCTGTCACAATCTGACACTCCCTGAAACTCTCTGATACACTCGGACACTCTCTGACACTCTCTGACACTCACAGACACTCTCAGAAACTCTCTGACTCTCTCTGACACACTCTGATACTCTCTGTCACTCTCTGATACACTCTGTCACTCTCTGACACTCTCGGACAGTCTCCGACACACTCTGTCACTCTCTGACACTCTCAGAAACTCTCAGAAACTCTCTGACACTCTCGGACACTTTCTGACACACTCTGATACACACTGTCACTTTGTGACACACTCTGACACTCTGAGAAACTCTCTGACACGTTCAGACACTCTCTGACACTCTGTGACACTCTGACACTCTCAGACACTCTCAGACACTCTCAGAAACTCTCTGAAACTCTCTGACACTCTCGGACACGCTCAGAAACTCTCGGACACTCTCTTACACTCTCTGACACACTCTGTCACTCTCTGAAACTCTCTGACACTCTCTGACACTCTCTGATACACTCTGCCACACTCTGACACACTGTCACTCTCTGACATACTCAGACACTCTCAGAAACTCTCTGACACTCTCTGACACACTCTGTCACACTCTGTAACACTCTGACACTCTCAGACACTCTCAGAACCTCTCTGACACTCTGTGACACTCACAGAAACTCTCAGGCACTCTGACACTCTCTGACACTCTCTGAAACACTCTGTCACTCTCTGACACACTCTGTCACTCTCTGAAACTCTCTGACACACGCTGACACACTCTGACACTCTCAGAAACTCTCTGACACTCTCAGAAACTCTCCGACACACTCTGACACTCTCAGACACTCTCTGACTCTCTCAGACACTCTCTGACTCTCTCAGACACTCTCTGTTACTCTCAGACACTGCCAGATACACTCTGGCACTCTCTTACACTCTCAGACAAACTCTGACACTCTCTGTCACTCTCTGTCACTCTCTGACATACACAGACTCACTCAGAAACTCTCTGACACTCTGTGACACTCTGACACTCTCAGACACTCTCAGAACCTCTCTGACACTCTGTGACACTCACAGAAACTCTCAGAAACTCTCTGACACTCCCGGACACTCTCTGACACACTCTGACACACACTGTCACTCTGTGACACACTCTGACACTCTGAGAATCTCTCTGACACTCTCTGACACTCTCTGACACGCTCAGACACTCTCTGACACACTCTGACACTCTCTGACTCTCTCTGACATTCTCAGACACACTCTGACACACTCTGACTCTCTCAGAAATTCTCTGACACTCTCTGACGCTCTCTGATACTCTCTGTCACTCTCGGACACGCTCAGAAACTCTCGGACACTCTCTTACACTCTCTGACACACTCTGCCACACTCTGACACACTCTGTCACTCTCTGACACACTCTGACACTCTCAGAAACTCTCTGACACTCTCAGAAACTCTCCGACACCCTCTGACACTCTCAGACACTCTCTGACAAACTCTGTCACTCTCTGACTCTCTCAGACAGTGTCTGACACTCTCAGACACTGTCAGATACACTCTGGCACTCTCTTACACTCTCAGACAAACTCTGACACTCTCTGTCACTCTCTGACATACACAGACTCACTCAGAAACTCTCTGACACTCTCAGACACTCTGACACTCTCTGACACACTCTGAAACACTCTGTCACTCTCTGACACACTCTGTCACACTCTGAAACTCTCTGACACACTCTGACACACTCTGACACTCTCAGAAACTCTCTGACACTCTCAGACACTCTCTGACACACTCTGTCACTCTCTGACTCTCTCAGACACTCTCTGACACTCTCAGACACTGTCAGATACACTCTGGCACTCTCTTACACTCTCAGACATACTCTGACACTCTCTGTCACTCTCTGTCACTCTCTGACATACACAGACTCACTCAGAAACTCTCTGACACTCTGTGACACTCTGACACTCTCAGACACTCTCAGAACCTCTCTGACACTCTGTGACACTCACAGAAACTCTCAGAAACTCTCTGACACTCCCGGACACTCTCTGACACACACTGTCACTCTGTGACACACTCTGACACTCTGAGAATCTCTCTGACACTCTCTGACACTCTCTGACACGCTCAGACACTCTCTGACACACTCTGACACTCTCTGACTCTCTCTGACATTCTCAGACACACTCTGACACACTCTGACTCTCTCAGAAATTCTCTGACACTCTCTGACGCTCTCTGATACTCTCTGTCACTCTCTGATACACTCTGTCACTCTCTGACACTCTCAGACACACTCTGACACTCTCAGAAAGTCTCTGACACTCTCTGACACTCTCAGACACTCTCAGACTCTCTCTGACACTCTCTGACATTCTCTGACAGTCTCTGACAATCTCAGACACTCTCAGAAACTCTCTGAAACTCTCTGACACTCTCGGACACGCTCAGAAACTCTCGGACACTCTCTTACACTCTCTGACACACTCTGTCACTCTCTGAAACTCTCTGACACTCCCTGACACTCTCTGATACACTCTGCCACACTCTGACACACTCTGTCACTCTCTGAAACTCTCTGACACCGCCTGACACTCTCTGATACACTCTGCCACACTCTGACACACTCTGTCACTCTCTGACACACTCTGTCACTCTCTGACTCTCTCAGACACTCTCTGACACTCTCAGACACTGTCAGACACACTCTGGCACTCTCTTACACTCTCAGGCAAACTCTGACACTCTCTGTCACACTCTGTCACTCTCTGACATACTCAGACTCACTCAGAAACTCTCTGACACTCTCAGACACTCTGACACTCTCTGACACACTCTGACACACTCTGTCACACTCTGACACTCTCTGACACACTCTCTCACACTCTGAAACTCTCTGACACACGCTGACACACTCTGACACACTCTGTCACAATCTGACACTCCCTGACACTCTCTGATACACTCGGACACTCTCTGACACTCTCTGACACTCACAGACACTCTCAGAAACTCTCTGACTCTCTCTGACACACTCTGATACTCTCTGTCACTCTCTGATACACTCTGTCACTCTCTGACACTCTCGGACAGTCTCCGACACACTCTGACACTCTCAGACACTCTCAGAACCTCTCTGACACTCTGACACTCACAGAAACACTCAGAAACTCTCTGACACTCCCGGACACTCTCTGACACACTCTGACACACACTGTCACTCTGTGACACACTCTGACACACTGAGAATCTCTCTGACACTCTCTGACACTCTCAGACACTCTCTGACACACTCTGACACTCTCTGACTCTCTCTGACATTCGCAGACACACTCTGACTCTCTCAGAAATTCTCTGACACTGTCTGACGCTCTCTGATACTCTCTGTCACTCTGTGATACACTCTGTCACTCTCTGACACTCTCAGACACACTCTGACACTCTCAGAACGTCTCTGACACTCTCTGAGACTCTCAGACACTCTCAGACTCTCTCTGACACTCTCTGACATTCTCTGACAGTCTCTGACACTCTCAGACACTCTCAGAAACTCTCTGAAACTCTCTGACACTCTCGGACACGCTCAGAAACTCTCGGACACTCTCTTACACTCTCTGACACACTCTGCCACACTCTGACACACTCTGTCACTCTCTGACACACTCTGACACTCTCAGAAACTCTCTGACACTCTCGGACACGCTCAGAAACTCTCGGACACTCTCTTACACTCTCTGACACACTCTGCCACACTCTGACACACTCTGTCACTCTCTGACACACTCTGACACTCTCAGAAACTCGCTGACACTCTCAGAAACTCTCCGACACACTCTGACACTCTCAGACACTCTCTGACACACTCTGTCACTCTCTGACTCTCTCAGACACTGTCTGACACTCTCAGACACTGTCAGATACACTCTGGCACTCTCTTACACTCTCAGACAAACTCTGACACTCTCTGTCACTCTCTGACATACACAGACTCACTCAGAAACTCTCTGACACTCTCAGACACTCTGACACTCTCTGACACACTCTGAAACACTCTGTCACTCTCTGACACACTCTGTCACACTCTGAAACTCTCTGACACACGCTGACACACTCTGACACTCTCAGAAACTCTCTGACACTCTCAGACACTCTCTGACACACTCTGTCACTCTCTGACTTTCTCAGACACTCTCTGACACTCTCAGACACTGTCAGATACACTCTGGCACTCTCTTACACTCTCAGACAAACTCTGACACTCTCTGTCACTCTCTGTCACTCTCTGACATACACAGACTCACTCAGAAACTCTCTGACACTCTCTGACACGCTCAGACACTCTCTGACACACTCTGACACTCTCTGACTCTCTCTGACATTCTCAGACACACTCTGACACACTCTGACTCTCTCAGAAATTCTCTGACACTCTCTGACGCTCTCTGATACTCTCTGTCACTCTCGGACACGCTCAGAAACTCTCGGACACTCTCTTACACACTCTGACACACTCTGCCACACTCTGACACACTCTGTCACTCTCTGACACACTCTGACACTCTCAGAAACTCTCTGACACTCTCAGAAACTCACCGACACCCTCTGACACTCTCAGACACTCTCTGACACACTCTGTCACTCTCTGACTCTCTCAGACACTGTCTGACACTCTCAGACACTGTCTGACACTCTCAGACACTGTCAGATACACTCTGGCACTCTCTTACACTCTCAGACAAACTCTGACACTCTCTGTCACTCTCTGACATACACAGACTCACTCAGAAACTCTCTGACACTCTCAGACACTCTGACACTCTCTGACACACTCTGAAACACTCTGTCACTCTCTGACACACTCTGTCACACTCTGAAACTCTCTGACACACTCTGACACACTCTGACGCTCTCAGAAACTCTCTGACACTCTCAGACACTCTCTGACACACTCTGTCACTCTCTGACTCTCTCAGACACTCTCTGACACTCTCAGACACTGTCAGATACACTCTGGCACTCTCTTACACTCTCAGACATACTCTGACACTCTCTGTCACTCTCTGTCACTCTCTGACATACACAGACTCACTCAGAAACTCTCTGACACTCTGTGACACTCTGACACTCTCAGACACTCTCAGAACCTCTCTGACACTCTGTGACACTCACAGAAACTCTCAGAAACTCTCTGACACTCCCGGACACTCTCTGACACACACTGTCACTCTGTGACACACTCTGACACTCTGAGAATCTCTCTGACACACTCTGACACTCTCTGACACGCTCAGACTCTCTCTGACACGCTCAGACACTCTCTGACACACTCTGACACTCTCTGACTCTCTCTGACATTCTCAGACACACTCTGACACACTCTGACTCTCTCAGAAATTCTCTGACACTCTCTGACGCTCTCTGATACTCTCTGTCACTCTCTGATACACTCTGTCACTCTCTGACACTCTCAGACACACTCTGACACTCTCAGAAAGTCTCTGACACTCTCTGACACTCTCAGACACTCTCAGACTCTCTCTGACACTCTCTGACATTCTCTGACAGTCTCTGACAATCTCAGACACTCTCAGAAACTCTCTGAAACTCTCTGACACTCTCGGACACGCTCAGAAACTCTCGGACACTCTCTTACACTCTCTGACACACTCTGTCACTCTCTGAAACTCTCTGACACTCCCTGACACTCTCTGATACACTCTGCCACACTCTGACACACTCTGTCACTCTCTGAAACTCTCTGACACCGCCTGACACTCTCTGATACACTCTGCCACACTCTGACACACTCTGTCACTCTCTGACACACTCTGTCACTCTCTGACTCTCTCAGACACTCTCTGACACTCTCAGACACTGTCAGACACACTCTGGCACTCTCTTACACTCTCAGGCAAACTCTGACACTCTCTGTCACTCTCTGTCACTCTCTGACATACTCAGACTCACTCAGAAACTCTCTGACACTCTCAGACACTCTGACACTCTCTGACACACTCTGACACACTCTGTCACACTCTGACACTCTCTGACACACTCTGTCACACTCTGAAACTCTCTGACACACGCTGACACACTCTGACACAGTCTGTCACAATCTGACACTCCCTGACACTCTCTGATACACTCGGACACTCTCTGACACTCTCTGACACTCACAGACACTCTCAGAAACTCTCTGACTCTCTCTGACACACTCTGATACTCTCTGTCACTCTCTGATACACTCTGTCACTCTCTGACACTCTCGGACAGTCTCCGACACACTCTGTCACTCTCTGAAACTCTCAGAAACTCTCTGACAATCTCTGACACTCACAGAAACTCTCAGAAACTCTCTGACACTCTCGGACACTTTCTGACACACTCTGATACACACTGTCACTTTGTGACACACTCTGACACTCTGAGAATCTCTCTGACACTCTGGCACTCTCAGACACTCTCAGAACCTCTCTGACACTCTGTGACACTCACAGAAACTCTCAGAAACTCTCTGACACTCCCGGACACTCTCTGACACACTCTGACACACACTGTCACTCTGTGACACACTCTGACACACTGAGAATCTCTCTGACACTCTCTGACACGCTCAGACACTTTCTGACACACTCTGACACTCTCTGACTCTCTCTGACATTCTCAGACACACTCTGACACACTCTGACTCTCTCAGAAATTCTCTGACACTCTCTGACGCTCTCTGATACTCTCTGTCACTCTCTGATACACTCTGTCACTCTCTGACACTCTCAGACACACTCTGACACTCTCAGAACGTCTCTGACACTCTCTGACACTCTCAGACACTCTCAGACTCTCTCTGACACTCTCTGACATTCTCTGACAGTCTCTGACACTCTCAGACACTCTCAGAAACTCTCTGAAACTCTCTGACACTCTCGGACACGCTCAGAAACTCTCGGACACTCTCTTACACTCTGACACACTCTGCCACACTCTGACACACTCTGTCACTCTCTGACACACTCTGACACTCTCAGAAACTCTCTGACACTCTCGGACACGCTCAGAAACTCTCGGACACTCTCTTACACTCTCTGACACACTCTGCCACACTCTGACACACTCTGTCACTCTCTGACAAACTCTGACACTCTCAGAAACTCGCTGACACTCTCAGAAACTCTCCGACACACTCTGACACTCTCAGACACTCTCTGACACACTCTGTCACTCTCTGAATCTCTCAGACACTCTCTGACACTCTCAGACACTGTCAGATACACTCTGGCACTCTCTTACACTCTCAGACAAACTCTGACACTCTCTGTCACTCTCTGACATACACAGACTCACTCAGAAACTCTCTGACACTCTCAGACACTCTGACACTCTCTGACACACTCTGAAACACTCTGTCACTCTCTGACACACTCTGTCACACTCTGAAACTCTCTGACACACGCTGACACACTCTGACACTCTCAGAAACTCTCTGACACTCTCAGACACTCTCTGACACACTCTGTCACTCTCTGACTCTCTCAGACACTCTCTGACACTCTCAGACACTGTCAGATACACTCTGGCACTCTCTTACACTCTCAGACAAACTCTGACAATCTCTGTCACCCTCTGTCACTCTCTGACATACACAGACTCACTCAGAAACTCTCTGACACTCTGTGACACTCTGACACTCTCAGACACTCTCTGAACCTCTCTGACACTCTGTGACACTCACAGAAACTCACAGAAACTCTCTGACACTCCCGGACACTCTCTGACACACTCTGACACACACTGTCACTCTGTGACACACTCTGACACTCTGAGAATCTCTCTGACACTCTCTGACACTCTCTGACACGCTCAGACACTCTCTGACACACTCTGACACTCTCTGACTCTCTCTGACATTCTCAGACACACTCTGACACACTCTGACTCTCTCAGAAATTCTCTGACACTCTCTGACGCTCTCTGACACTCTCTGACAGTCTCTGACACGCTCAGACACTCTCTGACACACTCTGACATTCTCTGACTCTCTCTGACACTCTCAGACACACTCTGTCACTATCTGACACTCTCTGACACTCTCAGAAACTCTCTGACACTCTCAGAAACTCTCCGACACACTCTGACACTCTCAGACACTCTCTGACACACTCTGTCACTCTCTGACTCTCTCAGACACTGTCCGACACTCTCAGACACTGTCAGATACACTCTGGCACTCTCTTACACTCTCAGACAAACTCTGACACTCTCTGTCACTCTCTGACATACACAGACTCACTCAGAAACTCTCTGACACTCTCAGACACTCTGTCACTCTCTGACAAACTCTGACACTCTCAGAAACTCGCTGACACTCTCAGAAACTCTCCGACACACTCTGACACTCTCAGACACTCTCTGACACACTCTGTCACTCTCTGAATCTCTCAGACACTCTCTGACACTCTCAGACACTGTCAGATACACTCTGGCACTCTCTTACACTCTCAGACAAACTCTGACACTCTCTGTCACTCTCTGACATACACAGACTCACTCAGAAACTCTCTGACACTCTCAGACACTCTGACACTCTCTGACACACTCTGAAACACTCTGTCACTCTCTGACACACTCTGTCACACTCTGAAACTCTCTGACACACGCTGACACACTCTGACACTCTCAGAAACTCTCTGACACTCTCAGACACTCTCTGACACACTCTGTCACTCTCTGACTCTCTCAGACACTCTCTGACACTCTCAGACACTGTCAGATACACTCTGGCACTCTCTTACACTCTCAGACAAACTCTGACAATCTCTGTCACCCTCTGTCACTCTCTGACATACACAGACTCACTCAGAAACTCTCTGACACTCTGTGACACTCTGACACTCTCAGACACTCTCTGAACCTCTCTGACACTCTGTGACACTCACAGAAACTCTCAGAAACTCTCTGACACTCCCGGACACTCTCTGACACACTCTGACACACACTGTCACTCTGTGACACACTCTGACACTCTGAGAATCTCTCTGACACTCTCTGACACTCTCTGACACGCTCAGACACTCTCTGACACACTCTGACACTCTCTGACTCTCTCTGACATTCTCAGACACACTCTGACACACTCTGACTCTCTCAGAAATTCTCTGACACTCTCTGACGCTCTCTGACACTCTCTGACAGTCTCTGACACGCTCAGACACTCTCTGACACACTCTGACATTCTCTGACTCTCTCTGACACTCTCAGACACACTCTGTCACTATCTGACACTCTCTGACACTCTCAGAAACTCTCTGACACTCTCAGAAACTCTCCGACACACTCTGACACTCTCAGACACTCTCTGACACACTCTGTCACTCTCTGACTCTCTCAGACACTGTCCGACACTCTCAGACACTGTCAGATACACTCTGGCACTCTCTTACACTCTCAGACAAACTCTGACACTCTCTGTCACTCTCTGACATACACAGACTCACTCAGAAACTCTCTGACACTCTCAGACACTCTGACACTCTCTGACACACTCTGAAACACTCTGTCACTCTCTGACACACTCTGTCACACTCTGAAACTCTCTGACACACTCTGACACTCTCAGAAACTCTCTGACACTCTCAGACACTCTCTGACACACTCTGTCACTCTCTGACTCTCTCTGACACTCTCTGACACTCTCAGACACTGTCAGATACACTCTGGCACTCTCTTACACTCTCAGACATACTCTGACACTCTCTGTCACTCTCTGTCACTCTCTGACATACACAGACTCACTCAGAAACTCTCAGAAACTCTCTGACACTCTGTGACACTCTGACACTCTCAGACACTCTCAGAACCTCTCTGACACTCTGTGACACTCACAGAAACTCTCAGAAACTCTCAGACACTCCCGGACACTCTCTGACACACTCTGACACACACTGTCACTCTGTGACACACTCTGACACTCTGAGAATCTCTCTGACACTCTCTGACACTCTCTGACACGCTCAGACACTCTCTGACACACTCTGGCACTCTCTGACTCTCTCTGACATTCTCAGACACACTCTGACACACTCTGACTCTCTCAGAAATTCTCTGACACTCTCTGACGCTCTCTGATACTCTCTGTCACTCTCTGATACACTCTGTCACTCTCTGACACTCTCAGACACACTCTGACACTCTCAGAAAGTCTCTGACACTCTCTGACACTCTCAGACACTCTCAGACTCTCTCTGACACTCTCTGACATTCTCTGACAGTCTCTGACAATCTCAGACACTCTCAGAAACTCTCTGAAACTCTCTGACACTCTCGGACACGCTCAGAAACTCTCGGAGACTCTCTTACACTCTCTGACACACTCTGTCACTCTCTGAAACTCTCTGACACTCCCTGACACTCTCTGATACACTCTGCCACACTCTGACACACTCTGTCACTCTCTGAAACTCTCTGACACCGCCTGACACTCTCTGATACACTCTGCCACACTCTGACACACTCTGTCACTCTCTGACACACTCTAACACTCTCAGAAACTCTCTGACACTCTCAGACACTCTCTGACACACTCTGTCACTCTCTGACTCTCTCTGACACTCTCTGACACTCTCAGACACTGTCAGACACACTCTGGCACTCTCTTAAACTCTCAGACAAACTCTGACACTCTCTGTCACTCTCTGTCACTCTATGACATACTCAGACTCACTCAGAAACTCTCTGACACTCTCAGACACTCTGACACTCTCTGACACACTCTGACACACTCTGTCACACTCTGACACTCTCTGACACACTCTGTCACACTCTGTCACAATCTGACACTCCCTGACACTCTCTGATACACTCGGACACTCTCTGACACTCTCTGACACTCACAGACACTCTCAGAAACTCTCTGACTCTCTCTGACACACTCTGATACTCTCTGTCACTCTCTGATACACTCTGTCACTCTCTGACACTCTCGGACAGTCTCCGACACACTCTGTCACTCTCTGAAACTCTCAGAAACTCTCTGACAATCTCTGACACTCACAGAAACTCTCAGAAACTCTCTGACACTCTCGGACACTTTCTGACACACTCTGATACACACTGTCACTTTGTGACACACTCTGACACTCTGAGAAACTCTCTGACACGTTCAGACACTCTCTGACACTCTGTGACACTCTGACACTCTCAGACACTCTCAGAACCTCTCTGACACTCTGTGACACTCACAGAAACTCTCAGAAACTCTCTGACACTCCCGGACACTCTCTGACACACACTGTCACTCTGTGACACACTCTGACACACTGAGAATCTCTCTGACACTCTCTGACACGCTCAGACACTCTCTGACACACTCTGACACTCTCTGACTCTCTCTGACATTCTCAGACACACTCTGACACACTCTGACTCTCTCAGAAATTCTCTGACACTCTCTGACGCTCTCTGATACTCTCTGTCACTCTCTGATACACTCTGTCACTCTCTGACACTCTCAGACAAACTCTGACACTCTCAGAACGTCTCTGACACTCTCTGACACTCTCAGACACTCTCAGACTCTCTCTGACACTGTCTGACATTCTCTGACAGTCTCTGACACTCTCAGACACTCTCAGAAACTCTCTGAAACTCTCTGACACTCTCGGACACGCTCAGAAACTCTCGGACACTCTCTTACACTCTCTTAAACTCTCTGACACACTCTGCCACACTCTGACACACTCTGTCGCTCTCTGACACACTCTGACACTCTCAGAAACTCTCTGACACTCTCGGACACGCTCAGAAACTCTCGGACACTCTCTTACACTCTCTGACACACTCTGCCACACTCTGACACACTCTGTCACTCTCTGACACACTCTGACACTCTCAGAAACTCTCTGACACTCTCAGAAACTCTCCGACACACTCTGACACTCTCAGACACTCTCTGACACACTCTGTCACTCTCTGACTCTCTCAGACACTGTCTGACACTCTCAGACACTTTCAGATACACTCTGGCACTCTCTTACACTCTCAGACAAACTCTGACACTCTCAGTCACTCTCTGTCACTCTCTGACATACACAGACTCACTCAGATACTCTCTGACTCTCTCAGACACTCTGACACTCTCTGACACACTCTGAAACTCTCTGTCACTCTCTGACACACTCTGTCACACTCTGAAACTCTCTGACACACGCTGACACACTCTGACACTCTTAGAAACTCTCTGACACTCTCAGACACTCTCTGACACACTCTGTCACTCTCTGACTCTCTCAGACACTCTCTGACACTCTCAGACACTGCCAGATACACTCTGGCACTCTCTTACACTCTCAGACAAACTCTGACACTCTCTGTCACTCTCTGTCACTCTCTGACATACACAGACTCACTCAGAAACTCTCTGACACTCTGTGACACTCTGACACTCTCAGACACTCTCAGAACCTCTCTGACACTCTGTGACACTCACAGAAACTCTCAGAAACTCTCTGACACTCCCGGACACTCTCAGACACTCTCTGACACTCTCAGACACTGCCAGATACACTCTGGCACTCTCTTACACTCTCAGACAAACTCTGACACTCTCTGTCACTCTCTGTCACTCTCTGACATACACAGACTCACTCAGAAACTCTCTGACACTCTGTGACACTCTGACACTCTCAGACACTCTCAGAACCTCTCTGACACTCTGTGACACTCACAGAAACTCTCAGAAACTCTCTGTCACTCTCTGACACTCTCAGACACTCTCTGACACACTCTGTCACTCTCTGACTCTCTCAGACACTCTCTGACACTCTCAGACACTGCCAGATACACTCTGGCACACTCTTACACTCTCAGACAAACTCTGACACTCTCTGTCACTCTCTGTCACTCTCTGACATACACAGACTCACTCAGAAACTCTCTGACACTCTGTGACACTCTGACACTCTCAGACACTCTCAGAACCTCTCTGACACTCTGTGACACTCACAGAAACTCTCAGAAACTCTCTGACACTCCCGGACACTCTCAGACACTCTCTGACACTCTCAGACACTGCCAGATACACTCTGGCACTCTCTTACACTCTCAGACAAACTCTGACACTCTCTGTCACTCTCTGTCACTCTCTGACATACACAGACTCACTCAGAAACTCTCTGACACTCTGTGACACTCTGACACTCTCAGACACTCTCAGAACCTCTCTGACACTCTGTGACACTCACAGAAACTCTCAGAAACTCTCTGTCACTCTCTGACACTCTCAGACACTCTCTGACACACTCTGTCACTCTCTGACTCTCTCAGACACTCTCTGACACTCTCAGACACTGCCAGATACACTCTGGCACTCTCTTACACTCTCAGACAAACTCTGACACTCTCTGTCACTCTCTGTCACTCTCTGACATACACAGACTCACTCAGAAACTCTCTGACACTCTGTGACACTCTGACACTCTCAGACACTCTCAGAACCTCTCTGACACTCTGTGACACTCACAGAAACTCTCAGAAACTCTCTGACACTCCCGGACACTCTCTGACACACTCTGACACACACTGTCACTCTGTGACACACTCTGACACTCTGAGAATCTCTCTGACACTCTCTGACACTCTCTGACACGCTCAGACACTCTCTGACACACTCTGACACTCTCTGACTCTCTCTGACATTCTCAGACACACTCTGACACACTCTGACTCTCTCAGAAATTCTCTGACACTCTCTGACGCTCTCTGATACTCTCTGTCACTCTCTGATACACTCTGTCACTCTCTGACACTCTCAGACACACTCTGACACTCTCAGAAAGTCTCTGACACTCTCTGACACTCTCAGACACTCTCAGACTCTCTCTGACACTCTCTGACATTCTCTGACAGTCTCTGACAATCTCAGACACTCTCAGAAACTCTCTGAAACTCTCTGACACTCTCGGACACGCTCAGAAACTCTCGGACACTCTCTTACACTCTCTGACACACTCTGTCACTCTCTGAAACTCTCTGACACGCCCTGACACTCTCTGATACACTCTGTCACTCTCTGACACACTCTAACAGTCTCAGAAACTCTCTGACACTCTCAGACACTCTCCGACACATTCTGACACGCTCAGAAAGTCTCTGACACTCTCTGACACTCTCAGACACTCTCAGAAACTCTCTGAATCTCTCTGACACTCTCGGACACGCTCAGAAACTCTCTGACACTCTCTTACACTCTCTGACACTCCCTGACACTCTCTGATACACTCTGCCACACTCTGACACACTCTGTCACTCTCTGACACACTCTGACACTCTCAGAAACTCTCTGACACTCTCAGACACTCTCCGACACCATCTGACACTCTCAGACACTCTCTGACACACTCTGTCACTCTCTGACTCTCTCAGACACTCTCTGACACTCTCAGACACTGTCAGACACACTCTCGCACTCTCTTACACTCTCTGACACACACTGACACACTCTGTCACACTCTGACATTCTCTGACACACTCTGTCACACTCTGAAACTCTCTGACACACGCTGACACACTCTGACACACTCTGTCACAATCTGACACTCCCTGACACTCTCTGATACACTCGGACACTCTCTGTCATTCTCTGTCACTCTCTGACATACTCAGACTCACTCAGAAACTCTCTGACACTCTCAGACACTCTGACACTCTCTGACACACTCTGTCACACTCTGACACTCTCTGACACACTCTGTCACACTCTGAAACTCTCTGACACACGCTGACACACTCTGACACAATCTGTCACAATCTGACACTCTCTGACACTCTCAGACACTCTGACACTCTCTGACACACTCTGACACTCTCAGAAACTCTCTGACACTCTCGGACACGCTCAGAAACTCTCGGACACTCTCTTACACTCTCTGACACACTCTGCCACACTCTGACACACTCTGTCACTCTCTGACACACTCTGACACTCTCAGAAACTCTCTGACACTCTCAGAAACTCTCCGACACACTCTGACACTCTCAGACACTCTCTGACACACTCTGTCACTCTCTGACTCTCTCAGACACTGTCTGACACTCTCAGACACTGTCAGATACACTCTGGCACTCTCTTACACTCTCAGACAAACTCTGACACTCTCTGTCACTCTCTGTCACTCTCTGACATACACAGACTCACTCAGAAACTCTCTGACACTCTCAGACACTCTGACACTCTCTGACAAACTCTGAAACACTCTGTCACTCTCTGACACATTCTGTCACACTCTGAAACTCTCTGACACACGCTGACACACTCTGACACTCTCAGAAACTCTCTGACACTCTCAGAAACTCTCTGACACTCCCGGACACTCTCTGACACACTCTGACACACACTGTCACTCTGTGACACACTCTGACACACTGAGAATCTCTCTGACACTCTCTGACACTCTCTGACACGCTCAGACACTCTCTGACACACTCTGACACTCTCTGACTCTCTCTGACATTCTCAGACACACTCTGACTCTCTCAGAAATTCTCTGACACTGTCTGACGCTCTCTGATACTCTCTGTCACTCTCTGATACACTCTGTCACACTCTGAAACTCTCTGACACACGCTGACACACTCTGACACTCTCAGAAACTCTCTGACACTCTCAGACACTCTCTGACACACTCTGTCACTCTCTGACTCTCTCAGACACTCTCTGACACTCTCAGACACTGCCAGATACACTCTGGCACTCTCTTACACTCTCAGACAAACTCTGACACTCTCTGTCACTCTCTGTCACTCTCTGACATACACAGACTCACTCAGAAACTCTCTGACACTCTGTGACACTCTGACACTCTCAGACACTCTCAGAACCTCTCTGACACTCTGTGACACTCACAGAAACTCTCAGAAACTCTCTGACACTCCCGGACACTCTCTGACACACTCTGACACACACTGTCACTCTGTGACACACTCTGACACTCTGAGAATCTCTCTGACACTCTCTGACACGCTCAGACACTCTCTGACCCACTCTGACACTCTCTGACTCTCTCTGACATTCTCAGACACCCTCTGACACACTCTGACTCTCTCAGAAATTCTCTGACACTCTCTGACACACGCTGACACACTCTGACACAATCTGTCACAATCTGACACTCTCTGACACTCTCAGACACTCTGACACTCTCTGACACACTCTGACACACTCTGTCACACTCTGACACTCTCTGACACACTCTGTCAGTCTCTGACACTCTCAGACACTCTCTGACACGCTCAGACACTGTCAGACACACTCTGACACTCTCTTACACTCTCAGACAAACTCTGACACTTTCTGTCACTCTCTGTCACTCTCTGACATACTCAGACTCACTCAGAAACTCTCTGACACTCTCTGACACACTCTGACACACTCTGTCACAATCTGACACTCTCTGACACTCTCTGACACTCAGAGACACACTCTGACACTCTCTGACACTCTCAGACACACTCTGACACACTCTTTCACACTCTGACACTCTCTGTCACAATCTGACACTCTCTGACACTCTCTGACACTCACAGACACTCTCAGAAACTCTCTGACTCTCTCTGACACACTCTGATACTCTCTGTCACTCATGATACACTCTGTCACTCTCAGAAACTCTGTGACACTCTCAGACACTCTCAGACACTCTCAGACTCTCTCTGACACTCTCTGACATTCTCTGACAGTCTCTGACACTCTCAGACACTCTCAGACACTCACATACACACTCTGACACTCTCTGACACTCTCAGACACACTCTGACACACTCTTTCGATCTCTGACACACTCTGACACACTATGACACTCTCAGAAACTCTCTGACTCTCTCTGACACACTCTGATACTCTCTGTCACTCTCTGATACACTCTGTCACTCTCTGACACTCTCTGACAATCTCAGACAATCTCCGACACTCTCTGTCACTCTCTGTCACTCTCTGTCACTCTGTGACTTTCTCTGACACTCTCAGACACTCTCAGAAGCTCTGTGACACTCTCTGACACTCTCAGACACTCTCAGAAACTCTCTGACACTCTCTTAAACTCTCTGACACACTCTGACACACTCTGTCACGCTCTGACACACTCTAACACTCTCAGAATATCTCTGACACTCTCTGACACTCTCTGTCACTCTCTGACACTCTCAGAAACTCACTGACACTCTCTGACACTCGCAGATACTCTCTGTCACTCTCTGAAACACTCTGTCACTCTCTGACAATCTAAGACTCTCTCTGACACTCTCTGTCACTCTCTGTCACTTTGTGACTTTCTCTGACACTCTCAGACACTCTCAGAAGCTCTGTGACACTCTCTGACACTCTCAGACACTCTCAGCAACTCTCTGACACTCTCTGAAACTCTCTGACACACTCAGACACACTCTGTCACTCTCTGACACACTCTGACACTCTCAGAATCTCTCTGATACTCTCTGACACTCTCTGACACTCTCAGACCCTCTCTGACACTCTCTGACACTCTCTGACACTCTCTGTCACTCTCTGACACTCTCAGAAACTCTCTGACACACGCTGACACACTCTGACACAATCTGTCACAATCTGACACTCTCTGACACTCTCAGACACTCTGACACTCTCTGACACACTCTGACACACTCTGTCACACTCTGACACTCTCTGACACACTCTGTCAGTCTCTGACACTCTCAGACACTCTCTGACACGCTCAGACACTGTCAGACACACTCTGACACTCTCTTACACTCTCAGACAAACTCTGACACTTTCTGTCACTCTCTGTCACTCTCTGACATACTCAGACTCACTCAGAAACTCTCTGACACTCTCTGACACACTCTGACACACTCTGTCACAATCTGACACTCTCTGACACTCTCTGACACTCAGAGACACACTCTGACACTCTCTGACACTCTCAGACACACTCTGACACACTCTTTCACACTCTGACACTCTCTGTCACAATCTGACACTCTCTGACACTCTCTGACACTCACAGACACTCTCAGAAACTCTCTGACTCTCTCTGACACACTCTGATACTCTCTGTCACTCATGATACACTCTGTCACTCTCAGAAACTCTGTGACACTCTCAGACACTCTCAGACACTCTCAGACTCTCTCTGACACTCTCTGACATTCTCTGACAGTCTCTGACACTCTCAGACACTCTCAGACACTCACATACACACTCTGACACTCTCTGACACTCTCAGACACACTCTGACACACTCTTTCGATCTCTGACACACTCTGACACACTATGACACTCTCAGAAACTCTCTGACTCTCTCTGACACACTCTGATACTCTCTGTCACTCTCTGATACACTCTGTCACTCTCTGACACTCTCTGACAATCTCAGACAATCTCCGACACTCTCTGTCACTCTCTGTCACTCTCTGTCACTCTGTGACTTTCTCTGACACTCTCAGACACTCTCAGAAGCTCTGTGACACTCTCTGACACTCTCAGACACTCTCAGAAACTCTCTGACACTCTCTTAAACTCTCTGACACACTCTGACACACTCTGTCACGCTCTGACACACTCTAACACTCTCAGAATATCTCTGACACTCTCTGACACTCTCTGACACTCTCAGACCCTCTCTGACACTCTCTGACACTCTCTGTCACTCTCTGACACTCTCAGAAACTCACTGACACTCTCTGACACTCGCAGATACTCTCTGTCACTCTCTGAAACACTCTGTCACTCTCTGACACTCTCTGACAATCTAAGACTCTCTCTGACACTCTCTGTCACTCTCTGTCACTCTGTGACTTTCTCTGACACTCTCAGACACTCTCAGAAGCTCTGTGACACTCTCTGACACTCTCAGACACTCTCAGCAACTCTCTGACACTCTCTGAAACTCTCTGACACACTCAGACACACTCTGTCACTCTCTGACACACTCTGACACTCTCAGAATCTCTCTGATACTCTCTGACACTCTCTGACACTCTCAGACCCTCTCTGACACTCTCTGACACTCTCTGACACTCTCTGTCACTCTCTGACACTCTCAGAAACTCTCTGACACTCTCTGACACTCTCTGACACTCTCAGACATTCGCTGACTCTCTCTGACACTCTCAGATACTCTCTGTCACTCTCTGACAAACTCTGTCACTCTCTGACACTCTCTGTCACTCTCTGACACTCTCTGACACTCTCTGACACTCTCAGCAACACTCTGTCACTCTCTGACACACGCTGACACACTCTGACACAATCTGTCACAATCTGACACTCTCTGACACTCTCAGACACTCACATTCACACTCTGACACTCTCTGACACTCTCAGACACACTCTGACACACTCTTTCGCACTCTGACCCACTCTGACACACTATGACACTCTCAGAAACTCTCTGACACTCTCTGACACACTCTGATACTCTCTGTCACTCTCTGATACACACTGTCACTCTCTGAAACTCTCAGACAATCTCAGACAATCTCTGACACTCTCTGTCACTCTCTGACACTCTCAGACACACTCTGACACTCTCAGACACTCTCAGACTCTCTCTGACACTCTCTGACATTCTCTGACAGTCTGTGACACTCTCAGACACTCTCAGAAACTCTCTGAAACTCTCTGACACTCTCGGACACGCTCAGAATCTCTCTGACACTCTCTTACACTCTCTGACACACTCTGTCACTCTCTGAAACTCTCTGACACTCCCTGACACTCTCTGATACACTCTGCCACACTCTGTCACTCTCTGACACACTATGACACTCTCAGAAATTATCTGACACTCTCAGACACTCTCCGTCACACTCTGACACTCTCTGACACTCTCTGACACACTCTGTCACTCTCTGACTCTCTCAGACAATCTCTGACACTCTCAGACACTGTCAGACACACTCTGACACTCTCTTACACTCTCAGACAAACTCTGCGACTCTCTGTCACTCTCTGTCACTCTCTGACATACTCAGACTCACTCAGAAACTCTCTGACACTCTCAGACACTCTGACACTCTCTGACACACTCTGTCACACTCTGACACTCTCTGACACACTCTGTCACACTCTGAAACTCTCTGACACACGCTGACGCACTCTGACACACTCTATCACAATCTGACACTCTCAGACACTCACATACACACTCTGACACTCTCTGACACTCTCAGTCACTCTCACACACTCTAAAAGACTCTCTGTCACTCTCAGTCACTAGCACACACTCTCAGTCACTTCAAGTCACTCCCAGTCGCTCTGACTCACTCTCAGTCACTTTCAGTCACTCTCATTCAATCTCACACACACTCACAAGCTTGCAGTCACTCTCAGCCACTCTCACACACTCTCACACACTCTCAGTCACTCTCAGTCACTCTCACACACTCTCAGTCACTCTTACACACTCTCTGTCACTCTCAGTCACTCTCGCACACTCTCAGTCACTCTCAGTCACTCTCACACACTCTCATAACACCCTCAGTCACTCTCAGCCACTCTCAGACACTCTCACCCACTCTCAGTTACTTTCACACATACTCACACGCTCTCATTCAATCCCACACACTTTCTATCACTCTCACACATTGTCACACACTCTGACTCACACGCACACAATCTCAGTCACTCTCACATTCTCTGAGTCACTCTCACACAATCTCACACGTTCTCACACACTCTTTCACTCTCACGCAATCTCACCCACTCTCACACACACACACACACACTCTCTGTCACTCTCTGTCACTCTCACACTCTCTCATTCACTCTTACACACTCTCACACACTCTCAGTCACTCTCAGTCACTCTCACACACTCTCAGTCACTCTCAGTCACTCGCAAACACTCTCACACGCCCTCAGTTACTCTCAGTCACTCTCAAACTTTCTGAGTCACTCTCACACACTCTCACAAGTTCTCACACACTCTCTCACTCTCACACACTGTCACACACTTTCAGTCACTCTCTGTCACTCCCACACTCTCTCAGTCACTCTTACACACTCTCAGTCACTCGCAGTCGCTCTCAGTCACTCTCACACACTCTCAGTCACTCTCACACACTCTCAGTCACTCTCAGTCACTCTCAGACACTCTCACACACTCTCACACACTCTCACACATACTCACAGACTCTCAGTCAATACCACACACTCTCCATCTCTCTCACTCATTCTCACATACTTTCACACACTCTCACACACTCGCACGCACTCTCAGTCACTCTCACACTCTCTGAGTCACTCTCACATACTCTCACACAGTCTCACACACTCTCTCTCACACTGTCACACACGCTCTGTCACTCTCAGTCACTAGCAGTCAGTCTCAAACACACTCAGTCAATCTCAGTCACTCTGACACACTCTCAGTCACTCTCAGTCACTCTCACACACGGACACGCTCGGACACACTCTCACACACTCTCACAGATACTCTCAGTCACTCTCAGTCACTCTCAGTCACTCTCACACTCTCTAAAACATTCTCTGTCACTCTCAGTCACTAGCACACACTCTCAGTCACTTCCAATCACTCTCAGTCGCTCTGACTCTCTCTCAGTCACTCTCTGTCACTCTCATACACTCTCACACACACACACATCCTTGCAGTCACTCTCAGCCACTCTCAGACACTCTCACACATTCTCACACACTCTCAGTCACTCTCACACACTCTCAGTCACTCTTACACACTCTCACACACTCTCTGTCACTCTCTGTCACTCTCACACACTCTCAGTCACTCTCAGTCATTCTCAGTCACTCTCACACACTCTCACACGCCCTCAGTCACTCTCAGCCACTCTCAGACACTCTCACCCACTCTCAGTCACTCTCACACATACTCACACACTCTCATTCAATCCCACACTCTCTCTATCACTCTCACACACTCTCAGTCACTCTCAGTCACTCTCAGTCACTCTCACACGCCCTCAGTCACTCTCAGCCACTCTCACACACTCTCAGTCACTCTCAGTCACTCTCAGTCACTCTCACACACTCTCACACGCCCTCAGTCACTCTCAGTCACTCTGAGTCACTCACACACACTCTCACACTTTCTCACACACTCAGTCACTCTCACACACTCTCACACACTCTCACACACACTCACTCACTCTCTGTCACTCTCACAGACTCGCACACACTCTCACACACTCTCAGTCACTGTCAGTCACTCTCACACTCACGGACACGCTCGGACACACTCTCACATACTCTCAGTCACTCTCACACACTCTCACAGTCACTCTCAGTCACTCTCAGTCACTCTCAGTCACTCTTACACACTCTAAAAGACTCTCTGTCACTCTCAGTCACTAGCACACACTCTCAGTCACTTCCAGTCACTCCCAGTCGCTCTGACTCACTCTCAGTCACTCTCATTCAATCTCACACACACTCACAAGCTTGCAGTCAGTCTCAACCACTCTCACACACTCTCACACACTCTCAGTCACTCTCAGTCACTCTCAGTCACTCTCACACACTCTCAGTCACTCTTACACACTCTCACACACTCTCAGTCACTCTCAGTCACTCTCGCACACCCTCAGTCACTCTCAGTCACTCTCACACACTCTCACACGCCCTCAGTCACTCTCAGCCACTCTCAGACACTCTCACCCACTCTCAGTCACTCTCACACATACTCACACGCTCTCATTCAATCGCGCACACTTTCTATCACTCTCACACATTCTCACACATTCTGGCTCACACGCACACAATCTCAGTCACTCTCACACTCTCTGAGTCACTCTCACACATTCTCATACACTCTCACACACTCTCAGTCACTCTCACACACTCTCACACACTCTCTGTCACTCTCACACACTCTCAGTCACGAGCACACACTCCCAGTCACTCCCAGTCACTCTCAATCACTCTGAGTCACTCTCAGACACTCTCAGTCACTCCCACAAACTCTCGTCCACTCTCACACACTCTCAGTCACTCTCAGTCACTCTCAGTCACTCTCACACACTCTCAGTCACTCTCGTTCTCTCCAACACACTCTCACACGCTCTCAGTCACTCTCACAAACTGTCACACACTCTCACACACTCTCACACACTCTCTGTCACTCTCTGTCACTCCCACACTCTCTCAGTCACTCTTACACAATCTCAGACACTCGCAGTCACTCTCAGTCACTCTCACACACTCTCAATCACTCTCACACACTCTCAGTCACTCTCAGTCACTCTCAGAGAATCTCAGACACTCTCAGTCACTCTCACACTCTCTCACACGCCCTCAGTCACTCTCACACACTCTCACACACTCTCACACCTACTCACAGACTCTCAGTCAATCCCACACACTCTCCATCTCTCTCACGCATTCTCACATACTCTCACACACTCTCACACACTCGCACGCACTCTCAGTCACTCTCACACTCTCTGAGTCACTCTCACACACTCGCACGCATTCTCACACACTCTCTCTCACACTGTCACACACGTTCTGTCACTCTCAGTCACTAACAGTCAGTCTCATACACACTCAGTAAATCTCAGTCACTCTGACACACTCTCAGTCACTCTCAGTCACTCTCAGTCACTCTCAAACACTCCAAAACACTTTCTGTCACTTCCAGTCACTAGCACACACTCTCAGTCACTTCCACTCACTCTCAGTCGCTCTGACTCACTCTCAGTCACTCTCAGTCACTCTCAGAGACTCTCAGACACTCTCAGTCACTCTCACACTCTCTCACACGCCCTCAGTCACTCTCAGACACTCTCACACACTCTCACACACTCTCACACATACTCACAGACTCTTATTCACTCCCACACACTCTCCATCTCTCTCACGCATTCTCACATACTCTCACACACTCTCACACACTCGCACGCACTCTCAGTCACTCTCACACTCTCTGAGTCACTCTCACACACTCGCACGCATTCTCACACACTCTCTCTCACACTGTCACACACGTTCTGTCACTCTCAGTCACTAACAGTCAGTCTCATACACACTCAGTAAATCTCAGTCACTCTGACACACTCTCAGTCACTCTCAGTCACTCTCAGTCACTCTCAAACACTCCAAAACACTTTCTGTCACTTCCAGTCACTAGCACACACTCTCAGTCACTTCCACTCACTCTCAGTCGCTCTGACTCACTCTCAGTCACTCTCATACACTCTCACACACACACACAAACTTGCAGTCACTCTCAGCCACTCTCAGACACTCTCACACACTCTCAGTCACTCTCAGTCACTCTCAGTCACTCTCACACACTCTCAGTCACTCTTACACACTCTCAGTCACTGTCAGTCACTCTCACACTCACGGACACGCTCGGACACACTCTCACAGTCACTCTCAGTCACTCTCAGTCACTCTCACACTCTCTAAAACACTCTCTGTCACTGTCAGTCACTAGCACGCTCTCTCAGTCACTTCCAGTCACTCTTACTCGCTCTCAGTCCCTCTCGGTACCTCTCTGTAACTCTCAGTCACTAGCACACTCTCTCAGTCACTCTCAGTTACTCTCAGTGACTCTGAATCTCTCTCAGACACTCTTACACATTCTCAAACACTCTCTGTCACTCTCAGTCACTCTTACACACTCTCACACACTCTCAGTCACTCTCAGTCACTCTCACACACTCTCAGTTACTCTCAGTCACTCTCAAACTTTCTGAGTCACTCTCACACACTCTCACAAGTTCTCACACACTCTCTCACTCTCACACACTGTCACACACTTTCAGTCACTCTCTCACTCCCACACACTCTCAGTCACTCTTATGCAGTCTCAGTCACTCGCAGTCGCTCTCAGTCACTCTCACACACTCTCAGTCACTCTCACACACTCTCAGTCACTCTCAGTCACTCTCAGACACTCTCAGACACTCTCACACACTCTCACACACTCTCACACATACTCACAGACTCTCAGTCAATACCACACACTCTCCATCTCTCTCAAGCATTCTCACATACTTTCACACACTCGCACGCACTCTCAGTCACTCTCACACTCTCTGAGTCACTCTCACACACTCTCACACAGTCTCACACACTCTCTCTCACACTCTCACACTGTCACACACGCTCTGTCACTCTCAGTCACTAGCAGTCAGTCTCAAACACACTCAGTCAATCTCAGTCACTCTGACACACTCTCAGTCACTGTCAGTCACTCTCACACTCAGGGACACGCTCGGACACACTCTCACATACTCTCAGTCACTCTCACACACTCTCACAGTCACTCTCAGTCACTCTCAGTCACTCTCAGTCACTCTCACACTCTCTAAAACACTCTCTGTCACTCTCAGTCACTGGCACACACTCTCACAGTCACTCTCAGTCACTCTCAGTCACTCTCAGTCACTCTCACACTCTCTAAAACACTCTCTGTCACTCTCAGTCACTAGCACACTCTCTCAGTCACTCTCAGTTACACTCAGTGACTCTGAATCTCTCTCAGACACTCTGACACATTCTCAAACACTCTCTGTCACTCTCAGTCACTCTTACACACTCTCACACACTCTCAGTCACTCTCTGTCTCTCTCTGTCACTCTCACACACTCTCAGTCACTCTCAGCCACTCTCAGACACTCTCACCCACTCTCAGTCACTCTCACACATACTCACACACTCTCATTCAATCCCACACTCTCTCTATCACTCTCACACATTCTCACGCACTCTCACACACTCGCACACAATCTCAGTCACTCTCACACTCTCTGAGTCACTCACACACACTCTCACACTTTCTCACACACTCTGTCACTCTCACACACTCTCACACACACTCACACACTCTCTGTCACTCTCACAGACTCTCACACACTCTCACACACTCTCAGTCACTGTCAGTCACTCTCACACTCGCGGACACGCTCGGACACACTCTCACATACTCTCAGTCACTCTCACACACTCTCACAGTCACTCTCAGTCACTCTTACACACTCTAAAAGACTCTCTGTCACTCTCAGTCACTAGCACACACTCTCAGTCACTTCCAGTCACTCCCAGTCGCTCTGACTCACTCTCAGTCACTCTCAGTCACTCTCATTCAATCTCACACACACTCACAAGCTTGCAGTCAGTCTCAGCCACTCTCACACACTCTCACACACTCTCAGTCACTCTCAGTCACTCTCAGTCACTCTCACACACTCTCAGTCACTCTTACACACTCTCACACACTCTCTGTCACTCTCAGTCACTCTCGCACACCCTCAGTCACTCTCAGTCACTCTCACACACTCTCACACGCCCTCAGTCACTCTCAGCCACTCTCAGACACTCTCACCCACTCTCAGTCACTCTCACACATACTCACACGCTCTCATTCAATCGCGCACACTTTCTATCACTCTCACACATTCTCACACATTCTGGCTCACACGCACACAATCTCAGTCACTCTCACACTCTCTGAGTCACTCTCACACATTCTCATACACTCTCACACACTCTCAGTCACTCTCACACACTCTCACACACTCTCTGTCACTCTCACACACGCTCAGTCACGAGCACACATTCCCAGTCACTCCCAGTCACTCTCAATCACTCTGAGTCACTCTCAGACACTCTCAGTCACTCCCACAAACTCTTGTTCACTCTCACACACTCTCAGTCACTCTCAGTCACTCTCAGTCACTCTCACACACTCTCAGTCACTCTCACACACTGTCAGTAACACTCAGTCACTCACACGCACTCTCAGTCACTCTTACACACTCTCAGTCACTCTCGTTCTCTCCAACACACTCTCACACGCTCTCAGTCACTCTCACAAACTGTCACACACTCTCACACACTCTCACACACTCTCTGTCACTCTCTGTCACTCCCACACTCTCTCAGTCACTCTTACACAATCTCAGACACTCGCAGTCACTCTCAGTCACTCTCACACACTCTCAATCACTCTCACACACTCTCAGTCACTCTCAGTCACTCTCAGAGAATCTCAGACACTCTCAGTCACTCTCACACTCTCTCACACGCCCTCAGTCACTCTCACACACTCTCACACACTCTCACACACTCTCACACATACTCACAGACTCTCAGTCAATCCCACACACTCTCCATCTCTCTCACGCATTCTCACATACTCTCACACACTCTCACACACTCGCACGCACTCTCAGTCACTCTCACACTCTCTGAGTCACTCTCACACACTCGCACGCATTCTCACACACTCTCTCTCACACTGTCACACACGTTCTGTCACTCTCAGTCACTAACAGTCAGTCTCATACACACTCAGTAAATCTCAGTCACTCTGACACACTCTCAGTCACTCTCAGTCACTCTCAGTCACTCTCAAACACTCCAAAACACTTTCTGTCACTTCCAGTCACTAGCACACACTCTCAGTCACTTCCACTCACTCTCAGTCGCTCTGACTCACTCTCAGTCACTCTCAGTCACTCTCATACACTCTCACACACACACACAAACTTGCAGTCACTCTCAGCCACTCTCAGACACTCTCACACACTCTCACACACTCTCAGTCACTCTCAGTCACTCTCAGTCACTCTCACACACTCTCAGTCACTCTTACACACTCTCAGTCTCTGTCAGTCACTCTCACACTCACGGACACGCTCGGACACACTCTCACATACTCTCAGTCACTCTCACACACTCTCACACTCACTCTCAGTCACTCTCAGTCACTCTCAGTCACTCTCACACTCTCTGTCACTCTCTGTCACTCTCAGTCACTAGCACACTCTCTCAGTCACTTCCAGTCACTCTCACTCGCTCTCAGTCCCTCTCGGTACCTCTCTGTAACTTTCAGTCACTAGCACACTCAATCAGTCACTCTCAGTTACTCTCAGTGACTCTGAATCTCTCTCAGACACTCTTACACATTCTCAAACACTCTCTGTCACTCTCAGTCACTCTTACACACTCTCACACACTCTCAGTCACTCTCAGTCACTCTCACACACTCTCAGTCACTCTCAGTCACTCGCAAACACTCTCACACGCCCTCAGTTACTCTCAGTCACTCTCAAACTTTCTGAGTCACTCTCACACACTCTCACAAGTTCTCACACACTCTCTCACTCTCACACACTGTCACACACTTTCAGTCACTCTCTGTCACTCCCACACTCTCTCAGTCACTCTTACGCACTCTCAGTCACTCGCAGTCGCTCTCAGTCACTCTCACACACTCTCAGTCACTCTCACACACTCTCAGTCACTCTCAGTCACTCTCAGACACTCTCAGACACTCTCACACACTCTCACACACTCTCACACATACTCACAGACTCTCAGTCAATACCACACACTCTCCATCTCTCTCACGCATTCTCACATACTTTCACACACTCGCACGCACTCTCAGTCACTCTCACACTCTCTGAGTCACTCTCACACACTCTCACACAGTCTCACACACTCTCTCTCACACTCTCACACTGTCACACACGCTCTGTCACTCTCAGTCACTAGCAGTCAGTCTCAAACACACTCAGTCAATCTCAGTCACTCTGACACACTCTCAGTCACTCTCAGTCACTCTCACACACGGACACGCTCGGACACACTCTCACACACTCTCACAGATACTCTCAGTCACTCTCAGTCACTCTCACACTCTCTAAAACACTCTCTGTCACTCTCAGTCACTAGCACACACTCTCAGTCACTTCCAGTCACTCCCAGTCGCTCTGACTCACTCTCAGTCACTCTCAGTCACTCTCATTCAATCTCACACACACTCACTAGCTTGCAGTCAGTCTCAGCCACTCTCACACACTCTCAGTCACTCTTACACACTCTCACACACTCTCTGTCACTCTCAGTCACTCTCGCACACCCTCAGTCACTCGCAGTCACTCTCACACACTCTCACACGCCCTCAGTCACTCTCAGCCACTCTCAGACACTCTCACCCACTCTCAGTCACTCTCACACATACTCACATGCTCTCATTCAATCGCGCACACTTTCTATCACTCTCACACATTCTCACACATTCTGACTCACACGCACACAATCTCAGTCACTCTCACACTCTCTGAGTCACTCTCACACATTCTCATACACTCTCACACACTCTCAGTCACTCTCACACACTCTCACACAGTCTCTGTCACTCTCACACACTCTCAGTCACGAGCACACACTCCCAGTCACTCCCAGTCACTCTCAATCACTCTGAGTCACTCTCAGACACTCTCAGTCACTCCCACAAACTCTCGTTCACTCTCACACACTCTCAGTCACTCTCAGTCACTCTCAGTCACTCTCACACACTCTCAGTCACTCTCACACACTGTCAGTAACACTCAGTCACTCACACGCACTCTCAGTCACTCTTACACACTCTCAGTCACTCTCGTTCTCTCCAACACACTCTCACACGCTCTCAGTCACTCTCACAAACTGTCACACACTCTCACACACTCTCTGTCACTCTCTGTCACTCCCACACTCTCTCAGTCACTCTTACACAATCTCAGACACTCGCAGTCACTCTCAGTCACTCTCACACACTCTCAATCACTCTCACACACTCTCAGTCACTCTCAGTCACTCTCAGAGAATCTCAGACACTCTCAGTCACTCTCACACTCTCTCACACGCCCTCAGTCACTCTCACACACTCTCACACACTCTCACACATACTCACAGACTCTCAGTCAATCCCACACACTCTCCATCTCTCTCACGCATTCTCACATACTCTCACACACTCTCACACACTCGCATGCACTCTCAGTCACTCTCACACTCTCTGAGTCACTCTCACACACTCGCACGCATTCTCACACACTCTCTCTCACACTGTCACACACGTTCTGTCACTCTCAGTCACTAACAGTCAGTCTCATACACACTCAGTAAATCTCAGTCACTCTGACACACTCTCAGTCACTCTCAGTCACTCTCAGTCACTCTCAAACACTCCAAAACACTTTCTGTCACTTCCAGTCACTAGCACACACTCTCAGTCACTTCCACTCACTCTCAGTCGCTCTGACTCACTCTCAGTCACTCTCAGTCACTCTGATACACTCGCACACACACACACAAACTTGCAGTCACTCTCAGCCACTCTCAGACACTCTCACACACTCTCACACACTCTCAGTCACTCTCAGTCACTCTCACACACTCTCAGTCACTCTTACACACTCTCACACACTCTCTGTCACTCTCAGTCACTCTCAAACACTCTCAGTCACTCTCAGTCACTCTCACACACTCTCACACGCCCTCAGTCACTCTCAGCCACTCTCAGACACTCTCACCCACTCTCAGTCACTCTCACACATACTCACACACTCTCATTCAATCCCACACTCTCTCTATCACTCTCACACATTCTCAGACACTCTCACACACTCGCACACAATCTCAGTCACTCTCACACTCTCTGAGTCACTCTCACACACTCTCACACTTTCTCACACACTCTGTCACTCTCACACACTCGCACACAATCTCAGTCACTCTCACACTCTCTGAGTAACTCTCACACTTTCTCACACACTCTGTCACTCTCACACACAATCACACTCTCTCTGTCACTCTCTGTCACTCTCACACTCTCTCAGTCACTCTTACACACTCTCTCACACTCTCTGTCACTCTCAGTCACTCTCACACACTCTCAGTCACTCTCAGTCACTCTCACACACTCTCAATCACTCTCAGTCACTCTCACACACTCTCACATGCCCTCAGCTACTCTCTGCCACTCTCACACACTCGCACACACTCTCAGTCACTCTCACACTATCTGAGTCACTCTCACACGTTCTCACACACTGTCACTCTCCCACACTCTCACACGTTCTATGACACTCTCACACACTTTCAGTCTCTCTCCGTCAATAACAATCACTAACTGTCACACTCACACACACTCAGTCAGTCTCAGTCACTCTGACACAGTCTCACACATTCTCAGTCATTTTCACACACTTTCACATACTCCCAAACACTCTCACACACTCTCATACACTCTCACACACACTCAGTCACTCTCTCTCACACTCTCACACTGTCACTCAAGCTCTGTCACTCTCAGTCAATAACAGTCAGTCTCACACACACTCAGTCAATCTCAGTCACTCTGACATACTCTCAGTCACAATCAATCACTCTCACACATTCTCAGTGACTCTCACACACTCTCACACGCCCTCAGTCACTCTCAGCCACTCTCAGACACTCTCACCCACTCTCAGTCACTCTCACACATACTCACACACTCTCATTCAATCCCACACTCTCTCTATCACTCTCACACATTCTCAGACACTCTCACACACTCGCACACAATCTCAGTCACTCTCACACTCTCTGAGTCACACACACACTCTCACACTTTCTCACACACTCTGTCACTCTCACACACTCTCACACACTCTCACACACACTCACACACTCTCTGTCACTCTCACAGACTCTCACACACTCTCACACACTCTCAGTCACTGTCAGTCACTCTCAGACACTCTTACACACTCTAAAAGACTCTCTGTCACTCTCAGTCACTAGCACACACTCTCAGTCACTTCCAGTCACTCCCAGTCGCTCTGACTCACTCTCAGTCACTCTCAGTCGCTCTCATTCAATCTCACACACACTCACAAGCTTGCAGTCAGTCTCAGCCACTCTCACACACTCTCACACACTCTCAGTCACTCTCAGTCACTCTCACACACTCTCAGTCACTTCCAGTCACTCTCAGTCGCTCTGACTCTCTCTCAGTCACTCTCTGTCACTCTCATACACTCTCACACACACACACATCCTTGCAGTCACTCTCAGCCACTCTCAGACACTCTCACACACTCTCAGTCACTCTCACACACTCTCAGTCACTCTTACACACTCTCAGTCACTCTCAGCCGCTCTCAGACACTCTCACCCACTCTCAGTCACTCTCACACATACTCACACACTCTCATTCAATCCCACATTCTCTCTATCACTCTCACACATTCTCACGCACTCTCACACACTCGCACACAATCTCAGTCACTCTCACACTCTCTGAGTCACTCACACACACTCTCACACTTTCTCACACACTCTGTCACTCTCACACACTCTCACACACACTCACACACTCTCTGTCACTCTCACAGACTCTCACACACTCTCACCCACTGTCAGTCACTCTCACACTCGCGGACACGCTCGGACACACTCTCACATACTCTCAGTCACTCTCACACACTCTCACAGTCACTCTCAGTCACTCTCAGTCACTCTTACACACTCTAAAAGACTCTCTGTCACTCTCAGTCACTAGCACACACTCTCAGTCACTTCCAGTCACTCCCAGTCGCTCTGACTCTCTCTCAGTCACTCTCTGTCACTCTCATACACTCTCACACACACACACATCCTTGCAGTCACTCTCAGCCACTCTCAGACACTCTCACACACTCTCAGTCACTCTCACACACTCTCAGTCACTCTTACACACTCTCAGTCACTCTCAGCCACTCTCAGACACTCTCACCCACTCTCAGTCACTCTCACACATACTCACACACTCTCATTCAATCCCACATTCTCTCTATCACTCTCACACATTCTCACGCACTCTCACACACTCGCACACAATCTCAGTCACTCTCACACTCTCTGAGTCACTCACACACACTCTCACACTTTCTCACACACTCTGTCACTCTCACACACTCTCACACACACTCACACACTCTCTGTCACTCTCACAGACTCTCACACACTCTCACCCACTGTCAGTCACTCTCACACTCGCGGACACGCTCGGACACACTCTCACATACTCTCAGTCACTCTCACACACTCTCACAGTCACTCTCAGTCACTCTCAGTCACTCTTACACACTCTAAAAGACTCTCTGTCACTCTCAGTCACTAGCACACACTCTCAGTCACTTCCAGTCACTCCCAGTCGCTCTGACTCACTCTCAGTCACTCTCAGTCACTCTCATTCAATCTCACACACACTCACAAGCTTGCAGTCAGTCTCAGCCACTCTCACACACTCTCACACACTCTCAGTCACTCTCAGTCACTCTCACACACTCTCAGTCACTCTTACACACTCTCACACACTCTCTGTCACTCTCAGTCACTCTCGCACACCCTCAGTCACTCTCAGTCACTCTCACACACTCTCACACGCCCTCAGTCACTCTCAGCCACTCTCAGACACTCTCACCCACTCTCAGTCACTCTCACACATACTCACACGCTCTCATTCAATCGCGCACACTTTCTATCACTCTCACACATTCTCACACATTCTGACTCACACGCACACAATCTCAGTCACTCTCACACTCTCTGAGTCACTCTCACACATTCTCATACACTCTCACACACTCTCAGTCACTCTCACACACTCTCACACAGTCTCTGTCACTCCCACAAACTCTCGTTCACTCTCACACACTCTCAGTCACTCTCAGTCACTCTCACACACTCTCACACGCCCTCAGTCACTCTCAGCCACTCTCAGACACTCTCACCCACTCTCAGTCACTCTCACACATACTCACACGCTCTCATTCAATCGCGCACACTTTCTATCACTCTCACACATTCTCACACATTCTGACTCACACGCACACAATCTCAGTCACTCTCACACTCTCTGAGTCACTCTCACACATTCTCATACACTCTCACACACTCTCAGTCACTCTCACACACTCTCACACAGTCTCTGTCACTCCCACAAACTCTCGTTCACTCTCACACACTCTCAGTCACTCTCAGTCACTCTCAGTCACTCTCACACACTCTCAGTCACTCTCACACACTGTCAGTAACACTCAGTCACTCACACGCTCTCTCAGTCACTCTTACACACTCTCAGTCACTCTCGTTCTCTCCAACACACTCTCACACGCTCTCAGTCACTCTCACAAACTGTCACACACTCTCACACACTCTCTGTCACTCTCTGTCACTCCCACACTCTCTCAGTCACTCTTACACAATCTCAGACACTCGCAGTCACTCTCAGTCACTCTCACACACTCTCAATCACTCTCACACACTCTCTGTCACTCTCAGTCACTCTCAGAGAATCTCAGACACTCTCAGTCACTCTCACACTCTCTCACACGCCCTCAGTCACTCTCACACACTCTCACACACTCTCACACACTCTCACACACTCTCACACACTCTCACACACTCTCACACACTCTCACACACTCTCACACATACTCACAGACTCTCAGTCAATCCCACACACTCTCCATCTCTCTCACGCATTCTCACATACTCTCACACACTCTCACACACTCGCACGCACTCTCAGTCACTCTCACACTCTCTGAGTCACTCTCACACACTCGCACGCATTCTCACACACTCTCTCTCACACTGTCACACACGTTCTGTCACTCTCAGTCACTAACAGTCAGTCTCATACACACTCAGTAAATCTCAGTCACTCTGACACACTCTCAGTCACTCTCAGTCACTCTCAGTCACTCTCAAACACTCCAAAACACTTTCTGTCACTTCCAGTCACTAGCACACACTCTCAGTCACTTCCACTCACTCTCAGTCGCTCTGACTCACTCTCAGTCACTCTCAGTCACTCTCATACACTCTCACACACACACACAAACTTGCAGTCACTCTCAGCCACTCTCAGACACTCTCACACACTCTCACACACTCTCAGTCACTCTCAGTCACTCTCAGTCACTCTCACACACTCTCTGTCACTCTTACACACTCTCACACACTCTCTGTCACTCTCAGTCACTCTCAAACACTCTCAGTCACTCTCAGCCACTCTCAGACACTCTCACCCACTCTCAGTCACTCTCACACATACTCACACACTCTCATTCAATCCCACACTCTCTCTATCACTCTCACACATTCTCACACACTCTCACACACTCGCACACAATCTCAGTCACTCTCACACTCTCTGAGTCACTCTCACACACTCTCACACTTTCTCACACACTCTGTCACTCTCACACACTCGCACACAATCTCAGTCACTCTCACACTCTCTGAGTAACTCTCACACTTTCTCACACACTCTGTCACTCTCACACACAATCACACTCTCTCTGTCACTCTCTGTCACTCTCACACTCTCTCAGTCACTCTTACACACTCTCTCACACTCTCTGTCACTCTCAGTCACTCTCACACACTCTCAGTCACTCTCAGTCACTCTCACACACTCTCAATCACTCTCAGTCACTCTCACACACTCTCACATGCCCTCAGCTACTCTCTGCCACTCTCACACACTCGCACACACTCTCAGTCACTCTCACACTCTCTGAGTCACTCTCACACGTTCTCACACACTCTGTCACTCTCCCACACTCTCACACGTTCTATGACACTCTCACACACTTTCAGTCTCTCTCCGTCAATAACAATCACTAACTGTCACACTCACACACACTCAGTCAGTCTCAGTCACTCTGACACAGTCTCACACATTCTCAGTCATTTTCACACACTTTCACATACTCCCAAACACTCTCACACACTCTCATACACTCTCACACACACTCAGTCACTCTCTCTCACACTCTCACACTGTCACTCAAGCTCTGTCACTCTCAGTCACTAACAGTCAGTCTCACACACACTCAGTCAATCTCAGTCACTCTGACATACTCTCAGTCACAATCTATCACTCTCACACATTCTCAGTGACTCTCACACACTCTCACACACTCCCAAACAAGCTTACACACTCACACACTCTGTCATACGCTCTCACACACCCTCAGTCACTCTCAGTCACTCTCACACTCGATCACACACACTCCGTCACTCTCAGTCACTCTCATTCAATCTCATTCACTCTCATACTCTCTCACACACTCTCAGTCACTCTCAAGCTCTCTCATACATTCTCACACGCTCGCTGTCACTCTCACAAACTCTCACACACTCTCACACACACTCACACACTCTCTGTCACTCTCACAGACTCTCACACACTCTCACACACTCTCAGTCACTGTCAGTCACTCTCACACTCACGGACACGCTCGGACACACTCTCACATACTCTCAGTCACTCTCACACACTCTCACAGTCACTCTCAGTCACTCTCAGTCACTCTTACACACTCTAAAAGACACTCTGTCACTCTCAGTCACAAGCACACACTCTCAGTGACTTCCAGTCACTCCCAGTCGCTCTGACTCACTCTCAGTCACTCTCAGTCACTCTCATTCAATCTCACACACACTCACAAGCTTGCAGTCAGTCTCAGCCACTCTCACACACTCTCACACACTCTCAGTCACTCTCACACAATCTCAGTCACTCTTACACACTCTCACACACTCTCTGTCACTCTCAGTCACTCCCGCACATCCTCAGTCACTCTCAGTCACTCTCACACACTCTCACACGCCCTCAGTCACTCTCAGCCACTCTCAGACACTCTCACCCACTCTCAGTCACTCTCACACATACTCACACGCTCTCATTCAATCGCGCACACTTTCTATCACTCTCACACATTCTCACACACTCTGACTCACACGCACACAATCTCAGTCACTCTCACACTCTCTGAGTCTCTCTCACACATTCTCATACACTCTCACACACTCTCAGTCACTCTCACACACTCTCACACACTGTCACTCTCACACACTCTCAGTCACGAGCACACACTCCCAGTCACTCCCAGTCACTCTCAATCACTCTGAGTCACTCTCAGACACTCTCAGTCACTCCCACAAACTCTCGTTCACTCTCACACACTCTCAGTCACTCTCAGTCACTCTCAGTCACTCTTACACACTCTCAGTCACTCTCGTTCTCTCCAACACACTCTCACACGCTCTCAGTCACTCTCACAAACTGTCACACACTCTCACACACTCTCACACACTCTCTGTCACTCTCTGTCACTCCCACACTCTCTCAGTCACTCTTACACACTCTCAGACACTCGCAGTCACTCTCAGTCACTCTCACACACTCTCAATCACTTTCACACACTCTCAGTCACTCTCAGTCACTCTCAGAGAATCTCAGACACTCTCAGTCACTCTCACACTCTCTCACAGGCCCTCAGGCACTCTCACACACTCTCACACACTCTCACACACTCTCACACACTCTCACACATACTCACAGACTCTCAGTCAATCCCACACACTCTCCATCTCTCTCACGCATTCTCACATACTTTCACACACTCTCACACACTCGCACGCACTCTCAGTCACTCTCACACTCTCTGAGTCACTCTCACACACTCGCACGCATTCTCACACACTCTCTCTCACACTCGCACACTGTCACACACGTTCTGTAACTCTCAGTCACTAACAGTCACTCTCACACACTCTCAGTCACGAGCACACACTCCCAGTCACTCCCAGTCACTCTCAATCACTCTGAGTCACTCTCAGACACTCTCAGTCACTCCCACAAACGCTCACACACTCTCACACACTCTCAGTCACTCTCAGTCACTCTCAGTCACTCTGACACACTCTCAGTCACTCTCAGTCACTCTCAGTCACTCTCAAACACTCCAAAACACTTTCTGTCACTTCCAGTCACTAGCACACACTCTCAGTCACTTCCACTCACTCTCAGTCGCTCTGACACACTCTCAGTCACTCTCAGTCACTCTCATACACTCTCAAACACACACACAAACTTGCAGTCACTCTCAGCCACTCTCAGACACTCTCACACACTCTCAGTCACTCTCAGTCACTCTCTGTCACTCTCAGTCACTCTCAAACACTCTCAGTCACTCTCAGTCACTCTCACACACTCTCACACTCCCTCAGTCACTCTCAGCCACTCTCAGACACTGTCACCCACTCTCAGTCACTCTCACACATACTCACACACTCTCTATCACTCTCACACATTCTCTATCACTCTCACACACTCGCACACAATCTCAGTCACTCTCACACTCTCTGAGTAACTCTCACACTTTCTCACACACTCTGTCACTCTCACACACAATCACACACTCTCTGTCACTCTCTGTCACTCTCACACACTCTCAGTCACTCTCAGTCACTCTCACACACTCTCAATCACTCTCAGTCACTCTCACACACTCTCACATGCCCTCAGCTACTCTCTGCCACTCTCACACACTCGCACACACTCTCAGTCACTCTCACACTCTCTGAGTCACTCACACACGTTCTCACACACTCTGTCACTCTCCCACACTCTCACACGTTCTATGACACTCTCACACACTTTCAGTCTCTCTCCGTCAATAACAATCACTAACTGTCACACTCACACACACTCAGTCAGTCTCAGTCACTCTGACACAGTCTCACACATTCTCAGTCATTTTCACACACTTTCACACACTCCCAAACACTCTCACACACTCTCATACACTCTTACACACACTCAGTCACTCTCTCTCACACTCTCACACTGTCACTCACGCTCTGTCACTCTCAGTCACTAACAGTCATTCTCACACACACTCAGTCAATCTCAGTCACTCTGACATACTCTCAGTCACAATCAATCACTCTCACACATTCTCAGTGACTCTCACACACTCTCACACACTCCCAAACAAGCTTACACACTCACACATTCTGTCATACGCTCTCACACACCCTCAGTCACTCTCAGTCACTCTCACACTCGATCACACACACTCCGTCACTCTCAGTCACTCTCATTCAATCTCATTCACTCTCACGCTCTCTCACACATTCTCACACACTCGCTGTCACTCTCACAAACTCTCTGTCACTCTCACACATTCTCCGTCACTCTCACACACTCTCACACACACCCACATACTCTCACACTTTCTCACACACACTGGCATACCCTCTCACACACTCTCAGTCACTCTCACACACTCTCACACACTCGCACAAACACTCAGTCACTCGCACACACAATGAGTCACTCTCACACACTCTCACACACTCTCACACACTCTGACACACTCTTACACACACTCACACACTCTCAGTCACTCTCAGTTACTCTCAGTCACTCTCACTCTCTCTCAGTCCCTCTCGGTACCTCTCTGTAACTCTCAGTCACTAGCACACTCTCTCAGTCACTCTCAGTTACTCTCAGTGACTCTGAATCTCTCTCAGACACTATTACACATTCTCAAACACTCTCTGTCACTCTCAGTCACTCTCAGTCTATCTTACACACTTTCAGTTACTGTCAGTCAATACCAGTCACTCTCACATACTCTCAGTCACTATCAGCCATTCTCAGACACTCTCACACACTCTCAGTCACTCTCGCACATTCTCAGTCACTCTCACACACTCTCACACACTCTGACACACTCTTACACACACTCACACACTCTCAGTCACTCTCAGTCACTCTCAGTTACTCTCAGTCACTCTCACACGCTCTCAGTCCCTCTCTGTACCTCTCTGTAACTCTCAGTCACTAGCACACTCTCTCAGTCACTCTCAGTTGCTCTCATTGACTCTGAATCTCTCTCAGACACTCTTACACATTCTCAAACACTCTCTGTCACTCTCAGTCACTCTCAGTCACTCTCAGTCTATCTTACACACTTTCAGTTACTGTCAGTCAATACCAGTCACTCTCACATACTCTCAGTCACTATCAGCCATTCTCAGACACTCTCACACACTCTCAGTCACTCTCGCAAATTCTCAGTCACTCTCACACAATCTCACACACCCTCACCCACTCTGACACACGCTCACGAACACTGTCATACACCCTCACACACTCTCAGTCATTCTCAGTCTCTCTCAGTCTCTCTCAGTCACTCTCAGTCACTCTCAGTCACTCTCACACACTCTCAGTCACTCTCACACACTCTCACACACTCTCAGTCACTCTCAGTCACTCTCACACAAACGGACACGCTCGGGCACATTCTCAGTCACTCTCACAGATACTCTCAGTCACTCTCACTCACTCTCAGTCACTCTCACACACTCTAAAACACTCTCTGTCACTCTCAGTCACTCTCACACACTCTCATAAACTCTCAGTCACTCTCACACACTGTCAGTCACTCTCACACACTGTCAGTTACTCTCAGTCACTCTCACGCACTCTCAGTCACACTTACACACTCTCAGTCACTCTCATTCTCTCTAACACACTCTCACACGCTCTCAGCAACTCTCACACACTCTCAGACACTCTCACACACTTTCACACACTCTCTGTCACTCCCACACTCTCTCAGTCACTCTTACACACTCTCAGTCAATCGCAGTCACTCTCAGTCACACTCAGTTACTCACACACACTCTCAATCACTCTCACACACTCTCAGTCACTCTCAGTCACTCTCAGAGACTCTCAGACACTCTCAGTCACTCTCACACTCTCTCACACGCCCTCAGTCACTCTCAGACACTCTCACACACTCTCACACACTCTCACACATACTCACAGACTCTTATTCACTCCCACACACTCTCCATCTCTCTCACGCATTCTCACATACTCTCACACACTCTCACACACTCGCACGCACTCTCAGTCACTCTCACACTCTCTGAGTCACTCTCACACACTCTCACACATTCTCTCACACTCTCTCTCACACTCACACTTTCACACACGCTCTGTCACTCTCAGTCACTAACAGTCAGTCTCACACACACTCAGTCAATCTCAGTCACTCTGACATACTCTCAGTCACAATCAATCACTCTCACACATTCTCAGTGACTCTCACACACTCTCACACACTCCCAAACACGCTTACACACTCACACACACTCTCATTCACTCTCACACACCCTCAGTCACTCTCAGTCGCTCTCACACTCGATCACACACTCTCAGTCACTCTCATTCAATCTCATACTCTCTCACACACTCTCAGTCCCTCTCACGCTCTCTCACACATTCTCACACACTCTCTGTCACTCTCACAAACTCTCTGTCACTCTCACACATTCTCCGTCACTCTCACACACTCTCACACACACCCACATACTCTCACACTTTCTCACACACACTGGCATACACTCTCAAACACTCTCAGTCACTCTCACACACTCTCACAAACTCTCAGTCACTCTCACACACTCTCACACACTCTCACACACTCTGACACACACTCACACACTCTCAGTCACTCTCAGTTACTCTCAGTCACTCTCACACGCTCTCAGTCGCTCTCTGTCACTCTCTGTCACTCTCAGTCATTAGCACTCTCTCTCAGTCACTCTCAGTTACTCTCAGTGACTCTGAATCTCTCTCAGACACTCTTACACACTCTCATAAACTCTCTGTAACTCTCACACACTCTCAGTCACTCTCACACACTGTCAGTAACTCTCAGTCACTCTCAGTCACTCTCACGCACTCTCAGTCACTCTTACACACTCTCAGTCACTCTCATTCTCTCTAACACACTCTCACACGCTCTCAGTAATTCTCACACACTCTCATACACTCTCACACACTCTCACACACTCTCTGTCACTCCCACACTCTCTCAGTCACTCTTACACACTCTCAGTCACTCGCAGTCACTCTCAGTCACTCTCACACACTCTCAATCACTGTCACACACTATCAGTCACTCTCAGTCACTCTCAGACACTCTCAGACACACTCATTCAATCTCATTCACTCTCATACTCTCTCACACACTCTCAGTCCCTCTCACGCTCTCTCTCACATTCTCACACACTCTCTGTCACTCTCACAAACTCTCTGTCACTCTCACACATTCTCCGTCACTCTCACACACTCTCACACACACCCACATACACTCACACTTTCTCACACACACTGGCATACACTCTCAAACACTCTCAGTCACTCTCACACACTCTCACAAACTCTCAGTCACTCTCACACACTCTCATACAATCGCACAAACTCTCAGTCACTCGCACACAATCAGTCACTCTCACACACTCTCACACACTCTGACACACTCTGACACACACTCACACACTCTCAGTCACTCTCAGTCACTCTCAGTTACTCTCAGTCACTCTCACACGCTCTCAGTCACTCTCTGTCACTCTCAGTCACTAGCACTCTCTCTCAGTCACTCTCAGTTACTCTCAGTGACTCTGAATCTCTCTCAGACACTCTTACACACTCTCATAAACTCTCTGTAACTCTCACACACTCTCAGTCACTCTCACACACTGTCAGTAACTCTCACACTCTCTCACACGCCCTCAGTCACTATCAGACACTCTCACACACTCTCACACACTCTCACACACTCTCACACATACTCACAGACTCTCAGTCAATCCCACACACTCTCCATCTCTCTCACGCATTCTCACATACTCTCACACACTCTCACACACTCGCACGCACTATCAGTCACTCTCACACTCTCTGAGTCACTCTCACACACTCTCACACACTCACATAAACTCTCTGTCACTCGCACACACAATCAGTCACTCTCACACACTCTGACGCACTCTGACACACTCTGAGACACTCTCACACACTCTCAGTCACTCTCAGTCACTCTCAGTCACTCTCAGTCACTCTCACACGCTCTCAGTCACTCTCTGTCTCTCTCAGTCACTCTCAGTCACTAGCACACTCTCTCAGTCATTCTCAATTACTCTCAGTGACTCTGAATCTCTCTCAGACACTCTTACACATTCTCAAACACTCTCTGTCACTCTCAGTCACTATCAGCTATTCTCAGAGACTCTCACACACTCTCAGTCACTATCAGCTATTCTCAGACACTCTCACACACTCTCAGTCACTCTCGCACATTCTCAGTCACTCTCACACACTCTCACACACCCTCACCCACTCTCACACACACTCACGAACACTGTCATACACCCTCACACACTCTCAGTCATTCGCAGTCCCTCTCAGTCACTCTCAGACACTCTCAGACACTCTCAGTCACTCTCACACACTCTCAGTCACTCTCACACACTCTCAGTCACTCTTACACACTCTCAAACACTCTCACACACTCTCTGTCACTCTCAGTCACTCTCACACACTCTCAGTCACTCTCAGTCACTCGCACACACTCTCACACGCACTCAGTCACTCTCAGCCACTCTCAGACACTCTCACCCACCCTCAGTCACTCTCACACATACTCACACACTCTCATTCAATCCCACACATTCTCTATCACTCTCACACATTCTCACACACTCTCACACACTCTCACACACTCTCAGTCACTCTCACACATTCTCACACGCCCTCAGTCACACTCAGCCACTCACAGATACTCTTACCCATTCTCAGTCACTCTCACACATACTCACACACTCTCATTCAATCCCACACACTCTCTATCACTCTCACACATTCTCACACACTCTCACACACACTCAGTCACTCTCAGTCACTCTCACACACTCTCAGTCACTCTCAGTCACTCGCACACACTCTCACACACCCTCAGTCACTCTCAGCCACTCTCAGATACTCTCACCCACTCTCAGTCACTCTCACACATACTCACACACTCTCATTCAATCCCACACACTCTCTATCACTCTCACACATTCTCACACACTCTCACACACTCTCACACACTCTCAGTCAAACTCACACACTCTCTGTCACTCTCTGTCACTCTCACACTCTCTCAGTCACTCTTACACACTCTCACACACTCTCTGTCACTCTCAGTCACTCTCACACACTCAGTCACTCTCACACACTCAGTCACTCTCAGTCACTCTCACACACTCTCAGACTTTCTGAGTCACTCTCACACACTCTCACACGTTCTCACAAACTCTGTCACTCTCACACACTCTCACACACTTTCAGCCACTCTCTGTCACTCCCACTCTCTCTCAGTCACTCTTGCACACTCTCAGTCACTCGCAGTCACTCTCAGTCACTCTCACACACTCTCAGTCACTCTCACACACTCTCAGTCACTCTCAGAAACTCTCAGACACTCTCACACATTCTCAGTCACTCTCACACACTCTCAGTCACTCTTACACACTCTCACACACTCTCACACACTCTCTGTCACTCTCAGTCACTCTCACACACTCTCAGTCACTCTCAGTCACTCGCACACACTCTCACACGCCCTCAGTCACTCTCAGCCACTCTCAGACACTCTCAGCCACCCTCAGTCACTCTCACACATACTCACACACTCTCATTCAATCCCACACACTCTCTATCACTCTCACACATTCTCACACACTCTCATGCACTTTCACACACTCTCAGTCACTCTCACACACTCTCACACGCCCTCAGTCACACTTAGCCACTCACAGATACTCTCACCCACTCTCAGTCACTCTCACACATACTCACACACTCTCATTCAATCCCACACACTCTCTAACACTCTCATACATTCTCACACACTCTCACACACACTCTGCCACTCTCAGTCAAACTCACACACTCTCTGTCACTCTCTGTCACTCTCACACTCTCAGTCACTCTCAGTCACTTTCACACACTCTCACATGCCCTCAGTCATTCTCAGCCACTCTCAAATACTCTCACCCACTCTCAGTCACTCTCACACATACTCACACACTCTCATTCAATCCCACACACTCTCTAACACTCTCACACATTCTCACACACTCTCACACACTCTCAGTCAAACTCACACACTCTCTGTCACTCTCTGTCACTCTCACACTCTCAGTCACTCTCAGTCACTCTCACACACTCTCACACGCCCTCAGTCACTCTCAGCCACTCTCAGATACTCTCACCCACTCTCAGTCACTCTCACACATACTCACACACTCTCATTCAATCCCACACACTCTCTATCACTCTCACACATTCTCACACACTCTCACACACTCTCAGTCAAACTCACACACTCTCTGTCACTCTCTGTCACTCTCACACTTTCTCAGTCACTCTTACACACTCTCTGTCACTCTCAGTCACTCTCACACACTCAATCACTCTCACACACTCAGTCACTCTCAGTCACTCTCACACACTCTCACATGCCCTCAGTCACTCTCAGTCACTCTCAAACTTTCTGAGTCACTCTCACACACTCTCACATGTTCTCACAAACTCTGTCACTCTCACACACTCTCACACACTTTCAGCCACTCTCTGTCACTCCCACTCTCTCTGAGTCACTCTTGCACACTCTCAGTCACTCGCAGTCACTCTCAGTCAGTCTCACACACTCTCAGTCACTCTCAGACACTCTCAGACACTCTCACACACTCTCAGTCACTCTCACACACTCTCAGTCACTCTCACACACACTCACACACTCTCACACACTCTCTGTCACTCTCAGTCACTCTCACACACTCTCAGTCACTCTCAGTCACTCTCACACACTCTCAGTCACTCTCAGTCACTCTCACACACTCTCACACGCCCTCAGTCACTCTCAGCCACTCTCAGACAAACTCACCCACCCTCAGTCACTCTCACATATACTCACACACTCTCATTCAATCCCACACACTCTCTATCACTCTCACACATTCTCACACACTCTCATGCACTCTCACACACTCTCAGTCACTCTCACACACTCTCACACGCCCTCAGTCACTCTCACACACTCTCAGTCACTCTTACACACTCTCACACACTCTCACAGACTCTCTGTCACTCTCAGTCAATCTCACACACTCTCAGTCACTCTCAGTCACTCGCACACACTCTCACACACCCTCAGTCACTCTCAGCCACTCTCAGACACTCTCACCCACCCTCAGTCACTCTCACACATACTCACACACTCTCATTCAATCCCACACATTCTCTATCACTCTCACACATTCTCACACACTCTCACACACTCTCACACACTCTCAGTCACTCTCACACACTCTCACACGCCCTCAGTCACTCTCAGTCACTCTCAAACTTTCTGAGTCACTCCCACACACTCTCACATGTTCTCACAAACTCTGTCACTCTCACACACTCTCACACACTTTCAGCCACTCTCTGTCACTCCCACTCTCTCTGAGTCACTCTTGCACACTCTCAGTCACTCGCAGTCACTCTCAGTCACTCTCACACACTCTCAGTCACTCTCACACACTCTCAGTCACTCTCAGACACTCTCAGACACTCTCACACAATCTCAGTCACTCTCACACACTCTCAGTCACTCTCACACACACTCACACACTCTCACACACTCTCTGTCATTCTCAGTCACTCTCACACACTCTCAGTCACTCTCAGTCACTCTCACACACTCTCACACGCCCTCAGTCACTCTCAGCCATTCTCAGACAAACTCACCCACCCTCAGTCACTCTCACACATACTCACACACTCTCATTCAATCCCACACACTCTCTATCACTCTCACACATTCTCACACACTCTCATGCACTCTCACACACTCTCAGTCACTCTCACACACTCTCACACGCCCTCAGTCACTCTCACACACTCTCAGTCACTCTTACACACTCTCACACACTCTCTGTCACTCTCAGTCACTCTCACACACTCTCAGTCACTCTCAGTCACTCGCACACACTCTCACACGCCCTCAGTCACTCTCAGCCACTCTCAGACACTCTCACCCACCCTCAGTCACTCGCACACATACTCACACACTCTCATTCAATCCCACACATTCTCTATCACTCTCACACATTCTCACACACTCTCACACACTCTCACACACACTCAGTCACTCTCACACATTCTCACACGCCCTCAGTCACACTCAGCCACTCACAGATACTCTCACCCACTCTCAGTCACTCTCACACATACTCACACACTCTCATTCAATCCCACACACTCTCTATCACTCTCACACATTCTCACACACTCTCACACACACTCTGTCACTCTCAGTCAATCTCACACACTCTCAGTCACTCTCAGTCACTCGCACACACTCTCACACGCCCTCAGTCACTCTCAGCCACTCTCAGATACTCTCACCCACTCTCAGTTACTCTCACACATACTCACACACTCTCATTCAATCCCACACACTTTCTATCACTCTCACACATTCTCACACACTCTCACACACTCTCACACACTCTCAGTCAAACTCACACACTCTCTGTCACTCTCTGTCACTCTCACACTCTCTCAGTCACTCTTACACACTCTCACACACTCTCTGTCACTCTCAGTCACTCTCACACACTCAGTCACTCTCACACACTCAGTCACTCTCAGTCACTCTCACACACTCTCACACGCCCTCAGTCACTCTCAGTCACTCTCAAACTTTCTGAGTCACTCTCACACACTCTCACACGTTCTCACAAACTCTGTCACTCTCACACACTCTCACACACATTCAACCGCTCTCTGTCACTCCCACTCTCTCTCAGTCACTCTTGCACACTCTCAGTCACTCGCAGTCACTCTCAGTCACACTCACACACTCTCAGTCACTCTCACACACTCTCAGTCACTCTCAGACACTCTCAGACACTCTCACACACTCTCAGTCACTCTCACACACTCTCAGTCACTCTTACACACTCTCACACACTCTCACACACTCTCTGTCACTCTCAGTCAATCTCACACACTGTCAGTCACTCTCAGTCACTCTCACACACTCTCACACGCCCTCTGTCACTCTCAGCCACTCTCAGACACTCTCACCCACCCTCAGTCACTCTCACACATACTCACACACTCTCATTCAATCCCACACACTCTCTATCACTCTCACACATTCTCACACACTCTCATGCACTCTCACACACTCTCAGTCACTCTCACACACTCTCACACGCCCTCAGTCACGCTTAGCCACTCACAGATACTCTCACCCACTCTCAGTCACTCTCACACATACTCACACACTCTCATTCAATCCCACACACTCTCTAACACTCTCACACATTCTCACACACTCTCACACACACTCACACACTCTCAGTCAAACTCACACACTCTCTGTCACTCTCTGTCACTCTCACACTCTCAGTCACTCTCAGTCACTCTCACACACTCTCACACACCCTCAGTCACTCTCAGCCACTGTCAGATACTCTCACCCACTCTCAGTCACTCTCGCACATACTCACACACTCTCATTCAATCCCACACACTCTCTATCACTCTCACACATTCTCACACACTCTCACACACTCTCAGTCAAACTCACACTCTCTCTGTCACTCTCTGTCACTCTCACACTCTCTCAGTCACTCTTACACACTCTCACACACTCTCTGTCACTCTCAGTCACTCTCACACACTCAGTCACTCTCACACACTCAGTCACTCTCAGTCACTCTCACACACTCTCACACGCCCTCAGTCACTCTCAGTCACTCTCAAACTTTCTGAGTCACTCTCAGACACTCTCACATGTTCTCACAAACTCTGTCACTCTCACACACTCTCACACACTTTCAGCCACTCTCTGTCACTCCCACTATCTCTCAGTCACTCTTGCACACTCTCAGTCACTCGCAGTTACTCTCAGTCACTCTCACACACTCTCAGTCACTCTCACACACTCTCAGTCACTCTCAGACACTCTCAGACACTCTCACACACTCTCAGTCACTCTCACACACTCTCAGTCACTCTCACACACACTCACACACTCTCACACACTCTCTGTCACTCTCAGTCACTCTCACACACTCTCAGTCACTCTCAGTCACTCTCACACACTCTCACACGCCCTCAGTCACTCTCAGCCACTCTCAGACAAACTCACCCACCCTCAGTCACTCTCACACATACTCACACACTCTCATTCAATCCCGCACACTCTCTATCACTCTCACACATTCTCACACACTCTCATGCACTCTCACACACACTCAGTCACTCTCACACACTCTCACACGCCCTCAGTCACACTTAGCCACTCACAGATACCCTCAGCCACTCTCAGTCACTCTCACACATACTCACACACTCTCATTCAATCCCACACACTCTCTATCACTCTCACACATTCTCACACACTCTCACACACACTCTGTCACTCTCAGTCACTCTCACACACTCTCAGTCACTCTCAGTCACTCTCACACACTCTCACACGCCCTCAGTCACTCTCAGCCACTCTCAGATACTCTCACCAACTCTCAGTCACTCTCACACATACTCACACACTCTCATTCAATCCCACACACTCTCTATCACTCTCACACATTCTCACACACTCTCACACACTCTCAGTCAAACTCACACACTCTCTGTCACTCTCTGTCACTCTCACACTCTCAGTCACTCTCAGTCACTCTCACACACTCTCACACGCCCTCAGTCACTCTCAGCCACTCTCAGATACTCTCACCCACTCTCAGTCACTCTCACACATACTCACACACTCTCATTCAATCCCACACACTCTCTATCACTCTCACACATTCTCACACACTCTCACACACTCTCAGTTAAACTCACACACTCTCTGTCACTCTCTGTCACTCTCACACTTTCTCAGTCACTCTTACACACTCTCTGTCACTCTCAGTCACTCTCACACACTCAGTCACTCTCACACACTCAGTCACTCTCAGTCACTCTCACACACTCTCACACACTCTCACACGCCCTCAGTCACTCTCAGTCACTCTCAAACTTTCTGAGTCACTCTCACACACTCTCACATGTTCTCACAAACTCTGTCACTCTCACACACTCTCACACACTTTCAGCCACTCTCTGTCACTCCCACTCTCTCTGAGTCACTCTTGCACACTCTCTGTCACTCGCAGTCACTCTCAGTCACTCTCACACAATCTCAGTCACTCTCACACACTCTCAGTCACTCTCACACACTCTCAGACACTCTCACACAATCTCAGTCACTCTCACACACTCTCAGTCACTCTCACACACACTCACACACTCTCACACACTCTCTGTCATTCTCAGTCACTCTCACACACTCTCAGTCACTCTCAGTCACTCTCACACACTCTCACACGCCCTCAGTCACTCTCAGCCATTCTCAGACAAACTCACCCACCCTCAGACACTCTCACACATACTCACACACTCTCATGCACTCCCACACACTCTCAGTCACTCTCACACACTCTCACACGCCCTCAGTCACTCTCACACACTCTCAGTCACTCTTACACACTCTCACACACTCTCACACACTCTCTGTCACTCTCAGTCACTCTCACACTCTCAGTCACTCTCAGTCACTCGCACACACTCTCACACGCCCTCAGTCACTCTCAGCCACTCTCAGACACTCTCACCCACCCTCAGTCACTCGCACACATACTCACACACTCTCATTCAATCCCACACATTCTCTATCACTCTCACACATTCTCACACACTCTCACACACTCTCACACACACTCAGTCACTCTCACACATTCTCACACGCCCTCAGTCACACTCAGCCACTCACAGATACTCTCACCCACTCTCAGTCACTCTCACACATACTCACACACTCTCATTCAATCCCACACACTCTCTATCACTCTCACACATTCTCACATACTCTCACACACACTCTGTCACTCTCAGTCACTCTCACACACTCTCAGTCACTCTCAGTCACTCGCACACACTCTCACACGCCCTCAGTCACTCTCAGCCACTCTCAGATACTCTCACCCACTCTCAGTTACTCTCACACATACTCACACACTCTCATTCAATCCCACACACTTTCTATCACTCTCACACATTCTCACACACTCTCACACACTCTCACACACTCTCAGTCAAACTCACACACTCTCTGTCACTCTCTGTCACTCTCACACTCTCTCAGTCACTCTTACACACTCTCACACACTCTCTGTCACTCTCAGTCACTCTCACACACTCAGTCACTCTCACACACTCAGTCACTCTCAGTCACTCTCACACGCCCTCAGTCACTCTCAAACTTTCTGAGTCACTCTCACACACTCTCACACGTTCTCACAAACTCTGTCACTCTCACACACTCTCACACACATTCAACCGCTCTCTGTCACTCCCACTCTCTCTCAGTCACTCTTGCACACTCTCAGTCACTCGCAGTCACTCTCAGTCACACTCACACACTCTCAGTCACTCTCACACACTCTCAGTCACTCTCAGACACTCTCAGACACTCTCACACACTCTCAGTCACTCTCACACACTCTCAGTCACTCTTACACACTCTCACACACTCTCACACACTCTCTGTCACTCTCAGTAAATCTCACACACTCTCAGTCACTCTCAGTCACTCTCACACACTCTCACACGCCCTCTGTCACTCTCAGCCACTCTCAGACACTCTCACCCACCCTCAGTCACTCTCACACATACTCACACACTCTCATTCAATCCCACACACTCTCTATCACTCTCACACATTCTCACACACTCTCATGCACTCTCACACACTCTCAGTCACTCTCACACACTCTCACACGCCCTCAGTCACACTTAGCCACTCACAGATACTCTCACCCACTCTCAGTCACTCTCACACATACTCACACACTCTCATTCAATCCCACACACTCTCTAACACTCTCACACATTCTCACATACTCTCACACACACTCACACACTCTCAGTCAAACTCACACACTCTCTGTCACTCTCTGTCACTCTCACACTCTCAGTCACTCTCAGTCACTCTCACACACCCTCAGTCACTCTCAGCCACTCTCAGATACTCTCACCCACTCTCAGTCACTCTCACACATACTCACACACTCTCATTCAATCCCACACACTCTCTATCACTCTCACACATTCTCACACACTCTCACACACTATCACACACTCTCAGTCAAACTCACACACTCTCTGTCACTCTCTGTCACTCTCACACTCTCTGAGCCACTCTTACACACTCTCACACACTCTCTGTCACTCTCAGTCACTCTCACACTCAGTCACTCTCACACACTCAGTCACTCTCAGTCACTCTCAAACTTTCTGAGTCACTCTCACACACTCTCACACGTTCTCACAAACTCTGTCACTCTCACACACTCTCACACACTTTCAGCCACTCTCTGTCACTCCCACTATCTCTCAGTCACTCTTGCACACTCTCAGTCACTCGCAGTCACTCTCAGTCACTCTCACACACTCTCAGTCACTCTCACACACTCTCAGTCACTCTCAGACACTCTCAGACTCTCTCACACACTCTCAGTCAATCTCACACAATCTCAGTCACTCTCACACACACTCACACACTCTCACACACACTCTGTCACTCTCAGTCACTCTCACACACTCTCAGTCACTCTCAGTCACTCTCACACACTCTCACACGCCCTCAGTCACTCTCAGCCACTCTCAGACAAACTCACCCACCCTCAGTCACTCTCACACATACTCACACACTCTCATTCAATCCCGCACACTCTCTATCACTCTCACACATTCTCACACTCTCTCATGCACTCTCACACACTCTCAGTCACTCTCACACACTCTCACACGCCCTCAGTCACACTTAGCCACTCACAGATACCCTCACCCACTCTCAGTCACTCTCACACATACTCACACACTCTCATTCAATCCCACACACTCTCTATCACTCTCACACATTCTCACACACTCTCACACACACTCTGTCACTCTCAGTCACTCTCACACACTCTCAGTCACTCTCAGTCACTCTCACACACTCTCACACGCCCTCAGTCACACTTAGCCACTCACAGATACCCTCACCCACTCTCAGTCACTCTCACACATACTCACACACTCTCATTCAATCCCACACACTCTCTATCACTCTCACACATTCTCACACACTCTCACACACACTCTGTCACTCTCAGTCACTCTCACACACTCTCAGTCACTCTCAGTCACTCTCACACACTCTCACACGCCCTCAGTCACTCTCAGCCACTCTCAGATACTCTCACCCACTCTCAGTCACTCTCACACATACTCACACACTCTCATTCAATCCCACACACTCTCTATCACTCTCACACATTCTCACACACTCTCACACACTCTCAGTCACACTCACACACTCTCTGTCACTCTCTGTCACTCTCACACTCTCTCAGTCACTCTTACACACTCTCCAACACTCTCTGTCACTCTCAGTCACTCTCACACACTCTCAGTCACTCTCACACACTCAGTCACTCTCAGTCACTCTCACACACTCTCACACGCCCTCAGTCACTCTCAGTCACTCTCAAACATTCTGAGTCACTCTCACACACTCTCACACGTTCTCACAAACTCTGTCACTCTCACACACTCTCACACACTCTCACACACCTTCAGCCGCTCCCTGTCACTCCCACTCTCTCTCAGTCACTCTTGCGCACTCTCAGTCACTCGCAGTCACTCTCAGTCACTCTCACACACTCTCAGTCACTCTCACACACTCTCAGTCACTCTCACACACTCTCCGACACTCTCGCACACTCTCAGTCACTCTCACACACTCTCAGTCACTCTTACACACTCTCACACACTCTCACACACTCTCTGTCACTCTCAGTCACTCTCACACACTCTCAGTCACTCTCAGTCACTCTCACACACTCTCACACGCCCTCAGTCACTCTCAGCCACTCTCAGACACTCTCACCCACCCTCAGTCACTCTCACACAGACTCACACACTCTCATTCAATCCCACACACTCTCTATCACTCTCACACACTCTCGCGCACTCGCACACAATCTCAGTCCCTCTTACGCTCTCTCACACATTCTCACACACTCTCTGTCAGTCTCACAAACTCTCTGTCACTCACACATTCTCCGTCACTCTCACACACTCTCACACACACCCACATACACTCACACTTTCTCACACACACTGGCATACACTCTCAAACTCTCTCAGTCACTCTCACACACTCTCACAAACTCTCAGTCACTCTCACACACTCGCACAAACTCTCAGTCACTCGCACACACAATCAGTCACTCTCACACACTCTCACACACTCTGACACACTCTGACACACACTCACACACTCTCAGTCACTCTCAGTCACTCTCAGTTACTCTCAGTCACTCTCACACGCTCTCAGTCGCTCTCTGTCACTCTCTGTCGCTCTGTCACTAGCACTCTCTCTCAGTCACTCTCAGTTACTCTCAGTGATTCTGAATCTATCTCAGACACTCTTACACACTCTCATAAACTCTCTGTAACTCTCACACACTCTCAGTCACTCTCACACACTGTCAGTAACTCTCAGTCACTCTCACGCACTCTCAGTCACTCTTACACACTCTCAGTCACTCTCATTCTCTCTAACACACTCTCACACGCTCTCAGTAATTCTCACACACTCTCAGACACTCTCACACACTCTCACACACTCTCTGTCACTCCCACACTCTCTCAGTCACTCTTACACACACTCAGTCACTCACAGTCACTCTCAGTCACTCTCAGTCACTCTTACACACTCTCACACACTCTCACACACTCTCTGTCACTCTCAGTCACTCTCACACACGCTCAGTCACTCTCAGTCACTCTCACACACTCTCACACGCCCTCAGTCACTCTCAGCCACTCTCAGACACTCTCACCCACCCTCAGTCACTCTCACACAGACTCACACACTCTCATTCAATCCCACACACTCTCTATCACTCTCACACACTCTCGCGCACTCGCACACAATCTCAGTCCCTCTTACGCTCTCTCACACATTCTCACACACTCTCTGTCAGTCTCACAAACTCTCTGTCACTCACACATTCTCCGTCACTCTCACACACTCTCACACACACCCACATACACTCACACTTTCTCACACACACTGGCATACACTCTCAAACTCTCTCAGTCACTCTCACACACTCTCACAAACTCTCAGTCACTCTCACACACTCGCACAAACTCTCAGTCACTCGCACACACAATCAGTCACTCTCACACACTCTCACACACTCTGACACACTCTGACACACACTCACACACTCTCAGTCACTCTCAGTCACTCTCAGTTACTCTCAGTCACTCTCACACGCTCTCAGTCGCTCTCTGTCACTCTCTGTCGCTCTGTCACTAGCACTCTCTCTCAGTCACTCTCAGTTACTCTCAGTGATTCTGAATCTATCTCAGACACTCTTACACACTCTCATAAACTCTCTGTAACTCTCACACACTCTCAGTCACTCTCACACACTGTCAGTAACTCTCAGTCACTCTCACGCACTCTCAGTCACTCTTACACACTCTCAGTCACTCTCATTCTCTCTAACACACTCTCACACGCTCTCAGTAATTCTCACACACTCTCAGACAATCTCACACACTCTCACACACTCTCTGTCACTCCCACACTCTCTCAGTCACTCTTACACACACTCAGTCACTCACAGTCACTCTCAGTCACTCTCACACACTCTCAATCACTCTCACACACTCTCAGTCACTCTCAGTCACTCTCAGACACTCTCAGACACTCTCAGTCACTCTCACACTCTCTCACACGCCCTCAGTCACTATCAGACACTCTCACACACTCTCACACACTCTCACACATACTCACAGACTCTCAGTCAATCCCACACACTCTCCATCTCTCTCACGCATTCTCACATACTCTCACACACTCTCACACACTCTCACACACTCTCAGTCACTCTCACACACTCTCACAAACTCGCACAAACTCTCAGTCACTCGCACACACTCTCAGTCACTCTCACACACTCTCACACACTCTCACACACTCTCAGTCACTCTCACACACTCTCACACACTCGCACAAACTCTCAGTCACTCGCACACACAATCAGTCACTCTCACACACTCTCACACACTCTCACACACTCTGACACACACTCACACACTCTCAGTCGCTCTCAGTCACTCTCAGTCACTCTCACACGCTCTCAGTCACTCTCTGTCACTCTCAGTCACTCTCAGTCACTAGCACACTCTCTCAGTCACTCTCAGTTACTCTCAGTGACTCAGAATCTCTCTCAGACACTCTTACACATTCTCAAACACTCTCTGTCACTCTCAGTCACTCTTACACACTCTCACACACTCTCAGTCACTCTCAGTCACTCTCACACACTCTCAGTCACTCTCAGTCACTCTCACACACTCTCACATGCCCTCAGTCACTCTCAGCCACTCTCACACACTCGCACACACTCTCAGTCACTCTCACACTCTCTGAGTCACTCTCACACACTCTCACACGTTCTCACACACTCTGTCACTCACACACTCTCACACACTTTCAGTCTCTCTCAGTCACTAACAGTCACTAACTGTCACACTCACACACACTCAGTCCATCTCAGTCACTCTGACATAGTCCCACACATTCTCAGTCATTTTCACACACTTTCACACACTCACAAACACTCTCACACACACTCATACACTCTCACACACACTCAGTCACTCTCAGTCAGTCTCATGCACACGCACACACTATCACACACTCTCATTCACTCTCACACTCTCTCACACGCTCTCTGTAACTCTCACATGCTGTCACACACTCTCAGTCACTCACACACACTCTCAGTCATTCTCACACATTCTCACACACTCTCACAAATTCTCACACATTCTCATACACTCTCACACACTCTCACACACTCTCAGCCACATTTACAAACACTCTGTCACTCTCACATACTCTCAGTCACTCTCACACATTCTCAGTCACTTTCAGTCACTCTCACACCCTTTCAGTCACTCTCAGTCACTCTCACAGACTCTCAAACTCTCTCACACACTCTCACACACTCTCACGCACTCTCAGTCACTCTCAGTCACTCTCACACACACGGACAAGCTCGGACACACTCTCACATACTCTCAGTCACTCTCACACACTCTCACAGTCACTCTCAGTCACTCTCAGTCACTCTCAGTCACTCTCACACACTGTAAAACACTCTCTGTCACTCTCAGTCACTAGCACACACTCTCAGTCACTTCCAGTCACTCTCAGTTACTCTGACTCACTCTCAGTCGCTCTCAGTCACTCTCAGACACTCTCAGACACTCTCAGTCACTCTCACACTCTCTCACACGCCCTCAGTCACTATCAGACACTCTCACACACTCTCACACACTCTCACACATACTCACAGACTCTCAGTCAATCCCACACACTCTCCATCTCTCTCACGCATTCTCACATACTCTCACACACTCTCACACACTCTCACACACTCTCACACACTCTCAGTCACTCTCACACACTCTCACACACTCGCACAAACTCTCAGTCACTCGCACACACTCTCAGTCACTCTCACACACTCTCACACACTCTCACACACACTCAGTCACTCTCACACACTCTCACACACTTGCACAAACTCTCAGTCACTCGCACACACAATCAGTCACTCTCACACACTCTCACACACTCTCACACACTCTGACACACACTCACACACTCTCAGTCGCTCTCAGTCACTCTCAGTCACTCTCACACACTCTCAGTCACTCTCTGTCACTCTCTGTCACTCTCAGTCACTAGCACACTCTCTCAGTCACTCTCAGTTACTCTCAGTGACTCTGAATCTCTCTCAGACACTCTTACACATTCTCAAACACTCTCAGTCAATCTCAGTCACTCTCAGTCACTCTCAGTCTATCTTACACGCTCTCAGTTACTGTCAGTCAATATCAGCCACTCTCACACACTCTCACACGCCCTCAGTCACTATCAGACACTCTCACACACTCTCACACACTCTCACACATACTCACAGACTCTCAGTCAATCCCACACACTCTCCATCTCTCTCACGCATTCTCACATACTCTCACACACTCTCACACACTCTCACACACTCTCACACACTCTCAGTCACTCTCACACACTCTCACACACTTGCACAAACTCTCAGTCACTCGCACACACTCTCAGTCACTCTCACACACTCTCACACACTCTCACACACTCTCAGTCACTCTCACACACTCTCACACACTCGCACAAACTCTCAGTCACTCGCACACACAATCAGTCACTCTCACACACTCTCACACACTCTCACACACTCTGACACACACTCACACACTCTCAGTCGCTCTCAGTCACTCTCAGTCACTCTCACACGCTCTCAGTCACTCTCTGTCACTCTCTGTCACTCTCAGTCACTAGCACACTCTCTCAGTCACTCTCAGTTACTCTCAGTGACTCTGAATCTCTCTCAGACACTCTTACACATTCTCAAACACTCTCAGTCAATCTCAGTCACTCTCAGTCACTCTCAGTCTATCTTACACGCTCTCAGTTACTGTCAGTCAATATCAGTCACTCTCACACACTCTCAGTCACTATCAGCCATTCTCAGACACTCTCACACAATCTCAGTCACTCTCTCACATTCTCAGTCACTCTCACACACTCTCACACACCCTCACCCACTCTCACACACGCCCACGAACACTGTCATACACCCTCACACACTCTCAGTCACTCTCAGTCTCTCTGAGTCTCTCGCAGTCACTCTCAGTCACTCTCACAGACTCTCACAATCTCTCACACACTCTCAGTCACTCTCACACACACGGACACGCTCGGACACACTCTCACATACTCTCAGTCTCTCTGACACACACTCACAGTCACTCTCAGTCACTCTCAGTCACTCTCACACACTCTAAAACACTATCTGTCACTCTCAGTCACTAGCACGCAATCTCAGTCACGCTCACACACTCTCAGTCACTCTCACACACTCTCACACACTCTCAGTCACTCTCACACACTCTCAGCCACTCTCAGACACTCTCACACACTCTCACATGGTCTCTGTCACTCTCAGACACTCCCAGGCACTCTCACACACTCTCAAACACTCCGACACACTCTCACACACTCTCACACACACTGTCATACACTTTCACACACTCGCTGTCACTATCAGTCACTCTCACACACTCTCACATCTTCTCACACACTCTCACAGTCACTCTCAGTCACTCACAGTCACTCTCAGTCACTCTCAGTCACTCTCACACACTCTCACGCACTCTCAGTCACTCTCACACACTCTCAGTCTCTCTCAGTCACATTTACAAACACTCTGTTGCTCTCTCATATTCTCTGTCACTCTCACACATTCTCAGTCACTCTCACACACTCTCACACACACTGGCATACACTCTCACACACTCTTAGTCAACCTCAGTCGCTCTCACACACGCTCACATCCTCTCACACACTCTCAGCCATTCTCTGTCACTCTCACACAGTCACACGCACTCGCAAACACTCTCAGTCACTCTCAGTCACTCTCACACATTCTCACACACTCTCAGTCACTCTCAGTCACTCTCACACACTCTCAGTCAGTCTCACATACTCTCACACACTCCCAAAGATGCTCGTACATTCTCACACACTCTCACACATACTCACACACTCTCAGTCACTCACACACACTCTCACACACTCTCACACACTCTCAGTCACTCTCAGTCACTCTCACACACACGGACACGCTCGGTCACACTCTCACAAACTCTCAGTCACTCTCACACACTCTCACAGTCACTCTCAGTCACTCACAGTCACTCTCAGTCACTCTCAGTCACTCTCACACACTCTCACGCACTCTCAGTCACTCTCACACACTCTCAGTCTCTCTCAGCCACATTTACAAACACTCTGTTGCTCTCACATATTCTCTGTCACTCTCACACATTCTCAGTCACTCTCACACACTCTCACACACACTGGCATACACTCTCACACACTCTTAGTCAACCTCAGTCGCTCTCACACACGCTCACATCCTCTCACACACTCTCAGCCATTCTCTGTCACTCTCACACAGTCACACGCACTCGCACACACTCTCAGTCACTCTCAGTCACTCTCACACATTCTCACACACTCTCAGTCACTCTCAGTCACTCACAGTTACTCTCAGTCAATCTCACACATTCTCAGTCACTCTCACACAATCTCACTCACACTCAGTCACTCACACGCACTCTCAGTCGCATTCACTCACTCTCACCCACTCTCACTCACTCTCAGTCACTCTCAAACACTCTCAGTGACTGTCAGTCACTCTCAGTCACTGTCAGTCACTCTTACGCATTCTCAGAAACTCTCAGTCACTCTCATTTACTCTCACACACTCTCACAAACTTTCAGTCACTCTCAGTCACACTAGCACACTCTCAGTCACTATCAGTCACTCTATCACACACTATCAGTCATTCTCAGTCACTCTCACACACTCTCACACAATCTCTCACAATCTCAGTCACTCTCACAGACTCTCACACACTTGCACAGACTTTCAGTCACTCTCACACACTCTCACACACTCTCAGTCACTGTCAGCCACATTAACAAACTCTCTGTCACTCTCACAACTCTCTGTCACTCTCACACATTCTCAGTCACTCACACACACTCTCAGTCACTCTCACACACTGTCATACACTTTCACACACTCGCAGTCACTATCAGTCACTCTCACACACTCTCACATCCTCTCACACACTCTCAGTCATTCTCAGTCACTCTCAGTCACACTCTCACACTCTCAGTCGCTCTCACAAACTCTCAAACACGCTCAGTCACTCTCAGTCAATCTCAGTCACTCTGACACACTCTCAGTCACAATCAATCACTCTTACACACTCTCAGTAAGTCTCACATACTCTCACACACTCCCAAACACGCTCACACACTCTCACACACTCTCACGCACTCTCAGTCACTCTCAGTCACTCTCACACACACGGACAAGCTCGGACACACTCTCACATACTCTCAGTCACTCTCACACACTCTCACAGTCACTCTCAGTCACTCTCAGTCACTCTCACACACTGTAAAACACTCTCTGTCACTCTCAGTCACTAGCACACACTCTCAGTCACTTCCAGTCACTCTCAGTTACTCTGACTCACTCTCAGTCGCTCTCAGTCACTCTCATTCACTCTCACACACACTCACAAGCTTGCAGTCACTCTCATCCACTCTCAGAAACTCTCACACACTCTCACACACTCTCAGTCACTCCCAGTCACTCTCAGTCACTCTCACACACTCTCAGTCACTCTGACGCACTCTCAGTCACACTCTTTGTCACTCCCAGAAACTCTCACACACTCTCAGACACTCTCAGACACTCTCAGTCACTCTCAGTCACTCTCACACACTCTCAGTCACTCGTACACACTCTCACACACTCTTTGCCATACTCAGTCACTCTCACACACTCTTTGTCACTCTCAGTCAGTCTCACACACTCTCACATGCCCTCAGTCACTCTCAGCCACTCTCACACACTCTCCATCACTCTCACACGTTCTCACACACTCTGTCACTCTCACACACTCTCACACACACTCAGTCAATCTCAGTCACTCTCAGTCACTCTCATACAGTCTCATTCACTCTCACACTCTCTCACACGCTCTTTGTAACTCTCACACACTCTCAGTCTCTCCCACACACTCTCAGTCACTCTCACACATTCTCACACACTCTCACAAATTCTCACACATTCTCATACACTCTCACACACTCTCAGTCACTCTCACACACTCTCACACACTCTCAGTCACTCTCACACACTCTCAGTCATTCTCAGCCACATTTACAAACTCTCTGTCACTCTCACATACTCTCAGTCACTCTCAGTCACTCTCACACAATCTGACAGTCACTCTCAGTCGCTCTCAGTCACTCTCACACACTGTAAAACACTCTCTGTCACTCTCAGTCACTAGCACACACTCTCAGTCACTTCCAGTCACTCTCAGTCACTCTGACTCACTCTCAGTCGCTCTCAGTCACTCTCATTCACTCTCACACACACTCATAAGCTTGCAGTCACTCTCAGCCACTCTCAGAAACTCTCACACACTCTCACACACTCTCAGTCTCTCTCAGTCACTGTCAGTCACTCTCACATACTCTCAGTCACTCTGACGCACTCTCAGTCACACTCTTTGTCAATCTCAGAAACTCTCACACACTCTCACACACTCTCAGTCACTCTCAGTCACTCTCACACACTCTCAGTCACTCTTACACACTCTCACACACTCTTTGTCACTCTCACACTCGAAGTGTCACTCTCACACACTCTCACTCGTTCTCACACACTCTGTCACTCTCACACACTCTCACACATACTCAGTCAATCTCAGTCACTCTGACGCAGTCTCACACATTCTCAGTCAGTTTCACACACTTTTGCACACTCCCAAACACTCTTACACACTCTCATACACTCTCACACACATTCAGTCACTCTCAGTCAGTCTCATTCACATGCACACGCTATCACACACTCTCAGTCACTCTCAGTCACTCTCATTCACTCTCATTCACTCTCACACTCTCTCACACGCTCTCTGTAACTCTCACACGCTCTCACACACTCTCAGTCACTCCCACACTCTCAGTCACTCTCACACACTCTCACAAATTCTCACACATTCTCATACACTCTCACACACTCCCAGTCACTCTCACACACTCTCAGTCACTCTCACACACTCTCAGTCTCTCTCAGCCACATTTACAAACACTCTGTCGCTCTCACATACTCTCTGTCACTCTCACACATTCGCAGTCACTCTCACACTCTCTCACACACACTGGCATACACTCTCACACACTCTTAGTCAACCTCAGTCGCTCTCACACACGCTCACATCCTCTCACACACTCTCAGCCATTCTCTGTCACTCTCACACAGTCTCACGCACTCGCACACACTCTCAGTCACTCTCACGCATTCTCACACACTCTCAGTCACTCTCAGTCACTCACAGTTACTCTCAGTCAATCTCACACACTCTCAGTCACTCTCACACAATCTCACTCACACTCAGTCACTCACACGCAGTCTCAGGCGCATTCACTCACTCTCACCCACTCTCACTCACTCTCAGTCACTCTCAAACACTCTCAGTCACTGTCAGTCAATTTCTGTCACTGTCAGTCACTCTTACGCACTCTCAGAAACTCTCAGTCACTCTCATTCACTCTCACAAACTTTCAGTCACTCTCAGTCACACTAACACACTCTCAGTCACTATCAGTCACTCTATCACACACTATCAGTCATTCTCAGTCACTCTCACACGCTCTCATACAATCTCTCACAATCTCAGTCTCTCTCACACACTCTCACACACTCTCAGTCACTGTCTGTCACTCTCTGTCACTCTCACACTCTCTCAGTCACTCCTAAACACTCTTAGTCACTCTCAGTCACTCTCACACTCTCTCAGTCACTCTCAAACACTCTCACACACTCTCAGTCACTCTCAGTCACTCTCACACACCCTTAGTCACTCTCAGTCACTCTCACACTCTCTCAGTCACTCTCAAACACTCTCACACTCTCTCAGTCACTTTCAGTCACTCTCAGTCACTCTCACACACTCTCACATGCTCTCTGTCACTCTCAGCCACGCCCAGACACTGTCACACACTCTCAAACACTCCGACAAAATCTCACACTCTGTCACACACACTGCCATACACTCTCATACACACTCACATAATCTCGGTCACTCTCACACACTCTCAGTCACTCTCACGCAATCTCAGTCACGCTCACACACTCTCAGTCACTCTCACACACTCTCACACACTCTCAGTCACTCTCACACACTCTCAGCCACTCTCATACACTCTCACACACTCTCACATGGTCTCTGTCACTCTCAGACACTCCCAGGCACTCTCACACACTCTCAAACACTCCGACACACTCTCACACACTCTCACACACACTGTCATACACTTTCACACACTCGCTGTCACTATCAGTCACTCTCACACACTCTCACATCTTCTCACATTCTCTCAGTCATTCTCAGTCACTCTCAGTCACACTCACACACTCTCAGTCACTCTCACAAACTCTCAAACACGCTCAGTCTCTCTCAGTCAATCTCAGTCACTCTGACACACTCTCAGTCACAATCAATCACTCTTACACACTCTCAGTAAGTCTCACATACTCTCACACACTCCCAAACACACTCACACACTCTCATAAACTCTCACACACTCTCAGTCACTCTCACACATAAGCACATACTCTCAGTCACTGTCATTCACTCTCACACACTCTCACACACTCTCTGTCACTCTCACCACTCTCAGATGCTCACACACTCTCAATCATTCCGACACACTCTCACACACTCTAACACACACTGTCATACAATCTCACACACACTCACCCACTCTCAGTCACTCCCACACACTCTCAGTCAGTCTCACATACTCTCACACACTCCCAAAGATGCTCACAGATTCTCACACACTCTCACACATACTCACACACTCTCAGTCAATCTCACACAATCTCACACACTCTCACACACTCTCACACACTGTCAGTCACTCTCAGTCACTCTCACACACACGGACACGCTAGGTCACGCTCTCACAAACTCTCATTCACTCTCACACACTCTCACAGTCACTCTCAGTCACTCTCAGTCACTCTCAGTCACTCTCACACACTCTAAAACACTCTCTGTCACTATCAGTCACTAGCACACACTCGCAGTCACTTCCAGTCACTCTCAGTCACTCTGACTCACTCTCAGTCGCTCTCAGTCACTCTCATTCACTCTCACACACACTCACAAGCTTGCAGTCCCTCTCAGCCACTCTCAGAAACTCTCACACACTCTCACACACTCTCAGTCACTCTCAGTCACTCTCAGTCACTCTCACACACTCTCAGTCACTCTGACGCACTCTCAGTCACACTCTTTGTCAATCTCAGAAACTCTCACACACTCTCACACACTCTCAGTCACTCTCAGTCACTCTCACACACTCTCAGTCACTCTTACACACTCTCACACACTCTTTGTCACTCTCAGTCACTCTCACACTCGAAGTGTCACTCTCACACACTCTCACACATACTAAGTCAATCTCAGTCACTCTGACGCAGTCTCACACATTCTCAGTCAGTTTCACACACTTTCGCACACTCCCAAACACTCTCACACACTCTCATACACTCTCACACACATTCAGTCACTCTCAGTCAGTCTCATTCACACGCACACGTTATCACACACTCTCAGTCACTCTCAGTCACTCTCATTCACTCTCATTCACTCTCACACTCTCTCACACGCTCTCTGTAACTCTCACACGCTCTCACACACTCTCAGTCACTCCCACACTCTCAGTCACTCTCACACATTCTCACACACTCTCACAAATTCTCACACATTCTCATACACTCTCACACACTCCCAGTCACTCTCACACACTCTCAGTCACTCTCACACACTCTCAGTCTCTCTCAGCCACATTTACAAACACTCTGTCGCTCTCACATACTCTCTGTCACTCTCACACATTCTCAGTCACTCTCACACTCTCTCACACACACTGGCATACACTCTCACACACTCTTAGGCAACCTCAGTCGCTCTCACACATGCTCACATCCTCTCACACACTCTCAGCCATTCTCTGTCACTCTCACACAGTCTCACGCACTCGCACACACTCTCAGTCACTCTCAGTCACTCTCACGCATTCTCACACACTCTCAGTCACTCTCAGTCACTCACAGTTACTCTCAGTCAATCTCACACACTCTCAGTCACTCTCACACAATCTCACTCACACTCAGTCACTCACACGCAGTCTCAGGCGCATTCACTCACTCTCACCCACTCTCACTCACTCTCAGTCACTCTCAAACACTCTCAGTCACTGTCAGTCAATCTCTGTCACTGTCAGTCACTCTTACGCACTCTCAGAAACTCTCAGTCACTCTCATTCACTCTCACACACTCTCACAAACTTTCAGTCAAGCTCAGTCACACTAACACACTCTCAGTCACTATCAGTCACTCTATCACACACTATCAGTCATTCTCAGTCACTCTCACACACTCTCACACAATCTCTCACAATCTCAGTCTCTCTCACCCACTCTCACACACTCTCAGTCACTGTCTGTCACTCTCTGTCACTCTCACACTCTCTCAGTCACTCCTAAACACTCTTAGTCACTCTCAGTCACTCTCACACTCTCTCAGTCACTCTCAAACACTCTCACACACTCTCAGTCACTCTCAGTCACTCTCACACACCCTTAGTCACTCTCAGTCACTCTCACACTCTCTCAGTCACTCTCAAACACTCTCACACTCTCTCAGTCACTTTCAGTCACTCTCAGTCACTCTCACACACTCTCACATGCTCTCTGTCACTCTCAGCCACTCCCAGACACTCTCACACACTCTCAAACACTCCGACACACTCTCACACTCTGTCACACACACTGCCATACACTCTCATACACACTCACACAATCTCGGTCACTCTCACACACTCTCAGTCACTCTCACACAATCTCAGTCACGCTCACACACTCTCAGTCACTCTCACACACTCTCACACACTCTCAGTCACTCTCACACACTCTCAGCCACTCTCACACACTCTCACACACTCTCACATGGTCTCTGTCACTCTCAGACACTCCCAGGCACTCTCACACACTCTCACACACTCTCAGTCACTCTCACACACTCTCACACACTCTCAGTCACTCTCACACACTCGCAGTCACTATCAGTCACTCTCACACACTCTCACATCCTCTCACACACTCTCAGTCATTCTCAGTCACTCTCAGTCACACTCGCACACTCTCAGTCGCTCTCACCACTCTCAGATACTCACACACTCTCAATCATTCCGACACACTCTCACACACTCTAACACACACTGTCATACAATCTCACACACACTCACCCACTCTCAGTCACACCCACACACTCTCAGTCACTCTCACAAATTCTCACACACTCTCACAAACTCTCACACATTCTCAAACACTCTCACACACTCTCACACAATCTCAGTCAGTCTCACATACTCTCACACACTCCCAAAGATGCTCACACATTCTCACACACTCTCACACATACACACACACTCTCAGTCACTCTCACACACTCTCACACACTCTCACACACTCTCACACAATCTCAGTCACTCTCAGTCACTCTCACACACTCTCACACACTCTCAGTCACTCTCAGTCAATCTCAAACACTCTCAAACACTCTCAGTCACTCTTACACACACTCACACACTCTCTCTCACTCTCAGTCACTCTCACACACTCTCAGTCACTCTCATACACTCTCACACGCCCTCAGTCACTCTCACCCACTTTCAGTCACTCTCACACATAATGACACACTCTCATTCAATCCCACACACTCTCCATCACTCTCACACATTCTCACACACTCTCACACACTCGCACACACTCTCAGTCACTCTCACACTCTCTGAGTCACTCTCACACACTCTCACACGTTCTCACACACTCTGTCACTCTCACACACTCTCACACACTTTCTGTCACTCTCAGTCACTCTCAGCCACTCTCACACACTCTCACACAATCTTACACACTCTCACACACTCTCTGTCATTCTCACACACTCTCAGTCACTCTTATACAGTCTCACATACTCTCAGTCACTCTCACACGCTCTCAGTCACTCTCAGACGCTCTCAGTCACTCTCAGTCATTGCACTCACTCTCATTCACTTCCAGTCACTCTCAGTCACTCTGAGTCTCTCTCAGACACTCTCAGTCACTGTCACACACTCTCAGTCACTCTCACACACTCGCAGTCACTCTCGTTCTCTCTCACACACTCTCACACGCTCTCAGTCACTCTCACACGCTCTCAGTCACTCTCAGTCATTGCACTCACTCTCATTCACTTCCAGTCACTCTCAGTCACTCTGAGTCTCTCTCAGACACTCTCAGTCACTCTCACACACTCTCAGTCACTCTCAGTCACTCTCAGTCACTCTCACACACTCTCAGTCACTCTGGCGCACTCTCAGTCACACTCTTTGTCAATCTCAGAAACACTCACACACTCTCACACATACTCACACACTCTCATTAAATCCCACACACTCTCTATCACTCTCACACATTCTCACACACTCTCACACACTCGCACACACTCTCAGTCACTCTCACACTCGAAGTGTCACTCTCACACACTCTCACTCGTTCTCACACACTCTGTCACTCTCACACACTCAGTCAATCTCAGTCACTCTGACGCAGTCTCACACATTCTCAGTCAGTTTCACACACTTTCGCACACTCCCAAACACTCTCACACACTCTCATACACTCTCACACACACTCAGTCACTCTCAGTCAGTCTCACTCACACGCACAAGCTATCACACACTCTCAGTCACTCTCAGTCACTCTCATTCACTCTCATTCACTCTCACACTCTCTCACACGCACTCTGAAACTCTCACACGCTCTCACACACTCTCAGTCGCTCCCACACACTCTCAGTCACTCTCACACATTCTCACACACTCTCACAAATTCTCACACATTCTCATACACTCTCACACACTCCCAGTCACTCTCACACACTCTCATACACTCTCACACACACTCAGTTACTCTCAGTCAGTCTCATTCACACGCACACGCTATCACACACTCTCAGTCACTCTCAGTCACTCTCATTCACTCTCACACTCTCTCACACGCTCTCTGTAACTCTCACACGCTCTCACACACTCTCAGTCACTCCCACACACTCTCAGTCACTCTCACACATTCTCACACACTCTCACAAATTCTCACACATTCTCATACACTCTCACAGACTCCCAGTCACTCTCACACACTCTCAGTCACTCTCACACACTCTCAGTCTCTTTCAGCCACATTTACAAACACTCTGTCGCTCTCACATACTCTCTGTCACTCTCACACATTCTCAGTCACTCTCACACTCTCTCACACACACTGGCATACACTCTCACACACTCTTAGTCAACCTCAGTCGCTCTCACACACGCTCACTTCCTCTCACATCCTCTCACACACTCTCAGCCATTCTCTGTCACTCTCACACAGTCTCACACACTCGCACACACTCTCATTCACTCTCAGTCACTCTCAGTCGCTCTCACACATTCTCACACACTCTCAGTCACTCTCAGTCACTCACAGTTACTCTCAGTCAATCTCACACACTCTCAGTCACTCTCACACAATCTCACTCACTCTCAGTCACTCTCAAACACTCTCAGTCACTTTCAGTCACTCTCAGTCACTATCAGTCGCTCTTACGCACTCTCAGAAACTCTCAGTCACTCTCAGTCACACGAACACTCTCCCACACAATCTCTCACAATCTCAGTCACTCTCATAGACTCTCACACACTTGCACAGACTTTCAGTCTCTCTAACACACTCTCACACACTCTCAGTCACTGTCTGTCACTCTCTGTCACTCTCACACTCTCTCAGTCACTCTTAAACACTCTTAGTGACTCTCAGTCACTCTCACACTCTCTCAGTCACTCTCAAACACTCTCACACACTCTCAGTCACTCTCAGTCACTCTCACATACTCTCAGTCACTCTCTGTCACGCTCAGCCACTCCCAGACACTCTCACACACTCTCAGACCCTCTCACACACTCTCACACACTGTCTGTCACTCTCTGTCACTCTCACACTATCTCAGTCACTCTTAAACACTCTTAGTCACTCTCAGTCACTCTCACACTCTCTCAGTCACTCTCAAACATTCTCACACACTCTCAGTCACTCTCAGTCACTCTCACACACTCTCAGTCACTCTCAGTCACTCTCAGTCACTCTCAGTCACTCTCACACACTCTCACATGCTCTCTGTCACTCTCAGCCACTCCCAGACACTCTCACACACTCTCACACACTCTCAAACACTCCGACACACTCTCACACACTCTCACACACACTGCCATACACTCTCATACACACTTACACAATCTCGGTCACTCTCACACACTCTCAGTCACTCTCACGCAATCTCAGTCACTCTCACAGACTCTCAGTCACTCTCAGTCACTCTCACACACTCTCAGTCACTCTCACATACTCTCAGCCACTCTCAGACACTCTCACACACTCGCACATGGTCTCTGTCAATCTCAGACTCTCCCAGACACTCTCACACACTCTCAAACACTCCGACACACTCTCACACACTCTCACACACACTGTCATACACGTTCACACACTCACTGTCACTATCAGTCACTCTCACACACTCTCACATCTTCTCACACACTCTCAGTCATTCTCAGTCACTCTCAGTCACACTCACACACTCTCACAAACTCTCACAAACTCTCAAACACGCTCAATCACTCTCAGTCAATCTCAGTCACTCTGACACACTCTCAGTCACAATCAATCACTCTTACACACTCTCAGTAAGTCTCACATACTCTCACACACTCCCAAACACGCTCACACACTCTCATAAACTCTCACACACTCTCAGTCACTCTCTGTCACTCTCACCACTCTCAGATACTCACATACTCTCAATCATTCCGACACACACTCACACACTCTAACACACACTGTCATACAATCTCACACACACTCACCCACTCTCAGTCACTCCCACACACTCTCAGTCACTCTCACAAATTCTCACACACTCTCACAAACTCTCACACATTCTCAAACACTCTCACACACTCTCACACAATCTCAGTCAGTCTCACATACTCTCACACACTCCCAAAGATGCTCACACATTCTCACACACTCTCACACATACTCACACACTCTCAGTCACTCTCACACAATCTCACACACTCTCACACACTCTCACACACTCTCAGTCACTCTCACACACACGGACACGCTAGGTCACACTCTTACATACTCTCAGTCAATCTCACACACTCTCACAGTCACGCTCAGCCACTCTCACACACTCTCACACACTCTCACACACTCTCAGTCACTCTCAGTCAATCTCAAACACTCTCCCACACTCTCAGTCACTCTTACACACACTCACACACTCTCTCTCACTCTCAGTCACTCTCGCACACTCTCAGTCAATCTCATACACTCTCACACGCCCTCAGTCACTCTCACCCACTTTCAGTCACTCTCACACATAATGACACACTCTCATTCAATCCCACACACTCTCCATCACTCTCACACATTCTCACACACTCTCACACACTCGCACACACTCTCAGTCACTCTCACATTCTCTGAGTCACTCTCACACACTCTCACACGTTCTCACACACTCTGTCACTCTCACACACTCTCACACACTTTCTGTTATTCTCAGTCACTCTCAGCCACTCTCACACACTCTCACACACTCTTACACACTCTCTGTCACTCTCACACACTCTCAGTCACTCTCACACGCTCTCAGTCACTCTCAGTCATTGCACTCACTCTCATTCACTTCCAGTCACTCTCAGTCACTCTGAGTCTCTCTCAGACACTCTCAGTCACTCTCAGTCACTCTCAGTCATTCTCACACACTCGCAGTCACTCTCATTCTCTCTCACACACTCTCACACGCTCTCAGTCACTCTCACACGCTCTCAGTCACTCTCAGTCATTGCACTCACTCTCATTCACTTCGAGTCACTCTCAGTCACTCTGAGTCTCTCTCAGACACTCTCAGTCACTCTCACACACTCTCAGTCACTCTCAGTCACTCTCACACACTCTCAGTCACTCTGACGCACACTCAGTCACACTCTTTGTCAATCTCAGAAACTCTCACACACTCTCACACACTCTCAGTCACTCTCACACACTCTCAGTCACTCTTACACACTCTCGCACACTCTTTGTCACTCTCAGTCACTCTCACACACTCTCAGTCACTCTCAGTCACTCTCACACACTCTCACATGCCCTCAGTCACTCTCAGCCACTCTCACCCTCTCTCAGTCACTCTCACACATACTCACACACTCTCATTCAATCCCACACACTCTCTATCACTCTCACACATTCTCACACACTCTCACACTCTCGCACACACTCTCAGTCACTCTCACACTCGAAGTGTCACTCTCGCACACACTCACACGTTCTCACACACTCTGTCACTCTCACACACTCTCACACACTTTCTGTTACTCTCAGTCACTCTCAGCCACTCTCACACACTCTCACACACTCTTACACACTCTGACACACTCTCTGTCACTCTCACACACTCTCAGTCACTCTCACACGCTCTCAGTCACTCTCAGTCATTGCACTCACTCTCATTCACTTCCAGTCACTCTCAGTCACTCTGAGTCTCTCTCAGACACTCTCAGTCACTCTCACACACTCTCAGTCATTCTCACACACTCGCAGTCACTCTCATTCTCTCTCACACACTCTCACACACTCTCAGTCACTCTCACACGCTCTCAGTCACTCTCAGTCAATGCACTCACTCTCATTCACTTCCAGTCACTCTCAGTCACTCTGAGTCTCTCTCAGACACTCTCAGTCACTCTCACACACTCTCAGTCACTCTCAGTCACTCTCAGTCACTCTCACACACTCTCAGTCACTCTGACGCACTCTCAGTCACACTCGTTGTCAATCTCAGAAACTCTCACACACTCTCACACACTCTCAGTCACTCTCAGTCACTCTCAGTCACTCTTACACACTCTCACACACTCTTTGTCACTCTCAGTCACTCTCACACACTCTCAGTCACTCTCAGTCACTCTCACACACTCTCACATGCCCTCAGTCACTCTCAGCCACTCTCACCCTCTCTCAGTCACTCTCACACATACTCACACACTCTCATTCAATCCCACACACTCTCTATCACTCTCACACATTCTCACACACTCTCACACACTCGCACACACTCTCAGTCACTCTCACACTCGAAGTGTCACTCTCACACACTCTCACACGCTATCACACACTCTCAGTCACTCTCAGTCACTCTCATTCACTCTCATTCACTCTCACACTCCCTCATACGCTCTCTGTAACTCTCACACGCTCTCACACACTCTCAGTCACTCCCACACACTCTCAGTCACTCTCACACATTCTCACACACTCTCACAAATTCTCACACATTCTCATACACTCTCACACACTCCCAGTCACTCTCACACACTCTCATACACTCTCACACACACTCAGTCACTCTCAGTCAGTCTCATTCACACGCACACGCTATCACACACTCTCAGTCACTCTCAGTCACTCTCATTCACTCTCACACTCTCTCACACGCTCTCTGTAACTCTCACACGCTCTCACACACTCTCAGTCACTCCCACACACTCTCAGTCACTCTCACACATTCTCACACACTCTCACAAATTCTCACACATTCTCATACACTCTCACAGACTCCCAGTCACTCTCACACACTCTCAGTCACTCTCACACACTCTCAGTCTCTCTCAGCCACGTTTACAAACACTCTGTCGCTCTCACATACTCTCTGTCACTATCACACATTCTCAGTCACTCTCACACTCTCTCACACACACTGGCATACACTCTCACACACTCTTAGTCAACCTCAGTCGCTCTCACACACGCTCACATCCTCTCACATCCTCTCACACACTCTCAGCCATTCTCTGTCACTCTCGCACAGTCTCACGCACTCGCACACACTCTCAGTCACTCTCAGTCACTCTCACACATTCTCACACACTCTCAGTCACTCTCAGTCACTCACAGTTACTCTCAGTCAATCTCACACACTCTCAGTCACTCTCACACAATCTCACTCACACTCAGTCACTCACACGCAGTCTCAGGCGCATTCACTCACTCTCACCCACTCTCACTCACTCTCAGTCACTCTCAAACACTCTCAGTCACTGTCAGTCACTCTCAGTCACTGTCAGTCACTCTTACGCACTCTCAGAAACTCTCAGTCACTCTCATTCACTCTCACACACTCTCACAAACTTTCAGTCACTCTCAGTCACACTAACACACTCTCAGTCACTATCAGTCACTCTATCACACACTATCAGTCATTCTCAGTCACTCTCACACACTCTCACACAATCTCTCACAATCTCAGTCACTCTCATAGACTCTCACACACTTGCACAGACTTTCAGTCTCTCTAACACACTCTCACACACTCTCAGTTACTGTCTGTCACTCTCTGTCACTCTCACACTCTCTCAGTCACTCTTAAACACTCTTAGTCACTCTCAGTCACTCTCACACACTCTCAGTCACTCTCAAACACTCTCACACACTCTCAGTCACTCTCAGTCACTCTCACATACTCTCAGTCACTCTCTGTCACTCTCAGCCACTCCCAGACACTCTCACAAACTCTCAGACCCACTCACACACTCTCACACACTGTCTGTCACTCTCTGTCACTCTCACACTCTCTCAGTCACTCTTAAACACTCTTAGTCACTCTCAGTCACTCTCACACTCTCTCAGTCACTCTTAAAGACTCTTAGTCACTCTCAGTCACTCTCAGTCACTCTCACACACTCTCAGTCACTCTCAGTCACTCTCAGTCACTCTCACACACTCTCACATGCTCTCTGTCACTCTCAGCCACTCCCAGACACTCTCACACACTCTCAAACACTCCGACACACTCTCACACACTGTCACACACACTGTCATACACTCTCATACACACTCACACAATCTCGGTCACTCTCACACACTCTCAGTCACTCTCACGCAATCTCAGTCACGCTCACACACTCTCAGTCACACTCAGTCACTCTCACACACTCTCACACACTCTCAGTCACTCTCACATACTCTCAGCCACTCTCAGACACTCTCACACACTCGCACATGGTCTCTGTCAATCTCAGACACTCCCAGACACTCTCACACACTCTCAAACACTCCGACACACTCTCACACACTCTCACACACACTGTCATACACTTTCACACACTCGCTGTCACTATCAGTCACTCTCACACACTCTCACATCTTCTCACACACTCTCAGTCATTCTCAGTCACTCTCAGTCACTCTCAGTCACACTCACACACTCTCAGTCACTCTCACAAACTCTCAAACGCGCTCAGTCACTCTCAGTCAATCACAGTCACTCTGACACACTCTCAGTCACAATCAATCACTCTGACACACTCTCAGTAAGTCTCACATACTCTCACACACTTCCAAACACGCTCACACACTCTAACACACACTGTCATACAATCTCACACACACTCACCCACTCTCAGTCACTCCCACACAGTCTCAGTCAGTCTCACATACTCTCACACACTCCCAAAGATGCTCACACATTCTCACACACTCTCACACATACTCACACACTCTCAGTCAATCTCACACAATCTCACACACTCTCACACACTGTCAGTCACTCTCAGTCACTCTCACACACACGGACACGCTAGGTCACGCTCTCACATACTCTCAGTCACTCTCACACACTCTCACAGTCACTCTCAGTCACTCTCAGTCACTCTCAGTCACTCTCAGTCACTCTCACACACTCTAAAACACTCTCTGTCACTATCAGTCACTAGCACACACTCGCAGTCACTTCCAGTCACTCTCAGTCACTCTGACTCACTCTCAGTCACTCTCAGTCACTCTCATTCTCTCTCACACACACTCACATGCTTGCAGTCACTCTCAGCCACTCTCACACACTCTCACACACTCTCACACACTCTCAGTCACTCTCAGTCAATCTCAAACACTCTCCCACACTCTCAGGCACTCTTACACACACTCACACACTCTCTCTCATCCTCAGTCACTCTCACACCCTCTCAGTCACTCTCATACACTCTCACACGCCCTCAGTCACTCTCACCCACTTTCAGTCACTCTCACACATAATGACACACTCTCATTCAATCCCACACCCTCTCTATCACTCTCACACATTCTCACACACTCTCACACACTCGCACACACTCTCAGTCACTCTCACACTCGAAGTGTCACTCTCACACACTCTCACTCGTTCTCACACACTCTGTCACTCTCACACTCTCTCACACGCTCTCTGTAACTCTCACACGCTCTCACACACTCTCAGTCGCTCCCACACACTCTCAGTCACTCTCACACATTCTCACACACTCTCACATATTCTCACACATTCTCATACACTCTCACACACTCCCAGTCACTCTCACACACTCTCATACACTCTCACACACACTCAGTCACTCTCAGTCAGTCTCATTCACACGCACACGCTATCACACACTCTCAGTCACTCTCAGTCACTCTCATTCACTCTCACACGCTCTCACACGCTCTCTGTAACTCTCACACGCTCTCACACACTCTCAGTCACTCCCACACACTCTCAGTCACTCTCACACATTCTCACACACTCTCACAAATTCTCACACATTCTCATACACTCTCACAGACTCCCAGTCACTCTCACACACTCTCAGTCACTCTCACACACTCTCAGTCTCTCTCAGCCACATTTACAAACACTCTGTCGCTCTCACATACTCTCTGTCACTCTCACACATTCTCTGTCACTCTCACACTCTCTCACACACACTGGCATACACTCTCACACACTCTTAGTCAACCTCAGTCGCTCTCACACACGCTCACATCCTCTCACATCCTCTCACACACTCTCAGCCATTCTCTGTCACTCTCACACAGTCTCACGCACTCGCACACACTCTCAGTCACTCTCAGTCACTCTCACACATTCTCACACACTCTCAGTCACTCTCAGTCACTCACAGTTACTCTCAGTCAATCTCACACACTCTCAGTCACTCTCACACAATCTCACTCACTCTCAGTCACTCTCAAACACTCTCAGTCACTGTCAGTCACTCTCAGTCACTGTCAGTCGCTCTTACGCAATCTCAGAAACTCTCAGTCACTCTCATTCACTCTCACACACTCTCACAAACTTTCAGTCACTCTCAGTCACACGAACACACTCTCACACAATCTCTCACAATCTCAGTCACTCTCATAGACTCTCACACACTTGCACAGACTTTCAGTCTCTCTAACACACTCTCACACACTCTCAGTCACTGTCTGTCACTCTCTGTCACTCTCACACTCTCTCAGTCACTCTTAAACACTCTTAGTCACTCTCAGTCACTCTCACACTCTCTCAGTCACTCTCAAACACTCTCACACACTCTCAGTCACTCTCAGTCACTCTCACATACTCTCAGTCACTCTCTGTCACTCTCAGCCACTCCCAGACACTCTCACACTCTCTCAGTCACTCTCAAACATTCTCACACACTCTTCAGTCACTCTCAGTCACTCTCAGTCACTCTCACACACTCTCACATGCTCTCTGTCACTCTCAGCTACTCCCAGTCACTCTCACGCAATCTCAGTCACGCTCGCACACTCTCAGTCACTCTCAGTCACTCTCACACACTCTCAGTCACTCTCACACACTCTCAGTCACTCTCAGACACTCTCACACACTCGCACATGGTCTCTGTCAATCTCAGACACTCCCAGACACTCTCACACACTCTCAAACACTCCGACACACTCTCACACACTCTCACACACACTGTCATACACTTTCACACACTCGCTGTCACTATCAGTCACTCTCACACACTCTCACATCTTCTCACACACTCTCAGTCATTCTCAGTCACTCTCAGTCACACTCACACACTCTCACAAACTCTCACAAACTCTCAAACACGCTCAAGCACTCTCAGTCAATCTCAGTCACTCTGACACACTCTCAGTCACAATCAATCACTCTTACACACTCTCAGTAAGTCTCACATACTCTCACACACTCCCAAACACGCTCACACACTCTCATAAACTCTCACACACTCTCAGTCACTCTCACACATAAGCACATACAATCAGTCACTGTCATTCACTCTCACACACTCTCACACACTCTCTGTCACTCTCACCACTCTCAGATACTCACATACTCTCAATCATCCCGACACACTCTCACACACTCTAACACACACTGTCATACAATCTCACACACACTCACCCACTCTCAGTCACTCCCACACACTCTCAGTCACTCTCACAAATTCTCATACACTCTCACAAACTCTCACACAATCTCAGTCAGTCTCACATACTCTCACACACTCCCAAAGATGCTCACACATTCTCACACACTCTCACACATACTCACACACTCTCAGTCACTCTCACACAATCTCACACACTCTCACACACTCTCACACACTCTCAGTCACTCTCAGTCACTCTCAGTCACTCTCACACACTCTCAGTCACTCTTACACACTCTTTGTCACTCTCAGTCACTCTCACACACTCTCATTCACTCTCACACACTCTCACATGCCCTCAGTCACTCTCAGCCACTCTCACCCTCTCTCAGTCACTCTCACACATACTCACACACTCTCATTCAATCCCACATACTCTCTATCACTCTCACACATTCTCACACTCTCTCACACACTCGCACACACTCTCAGTCACTCTCACACTCGAAGTGTCACTCTCACACACTCTCACTCGTTCTCACACACTCTGTCACTCTCACACACTCTCACACACACTCAGTCAATCTCAGTCACTCTGACGCAGTCTCACACATTCTCAGTCAGTTTCACACACTTTCGCACACTCCCAAACACTCTCACACACTCTCATACACTCTCACACACACTCAGTCACTCTCAGTCAGTCTCATTCACACGCACACGCTATCACACACTCTCAGTCACTCTCAGTCACTCTCATTCACTCTCATTCACTCTCACACTCTCTCACACGCTCTCTGTAACTCTCACACGCTCTCACACACTCTCAGTCACTCTCACACACTCTCAGTCACTCTCACACATTCTCACACACTCTCACAAATTCTCACACATTCTCATACACTCTCACACACTCCCAGTCACTCTCACACACTCTCATACACTCTCACACACACTCAGTCACTCTCAGTCAGTCTCATTCACACGCACACGCTATCACACACTCTCAGTCACTCTCAGTCACTCTCATTCACTCTCACACTCTCTCACACGCTCTCTGTAACTCTCACACGCTCTCACACACTCTCAGTCACTCCCACACACTCTCAGTCACTCTCACACATTCTCACACACTCTCACAAATTCTCACACATTCTCATACACTCTCACAGACTCCCAGTCACTCTCACACACTCTCAGTCACTCTCACACACTCTCAGTCTCTCTCAGCCACATTTACAAACACTCTGTCGCTCTCACATACTCTCTGTCACTCTCACACATTCTCAGTCACTCTCACACTCTCTCACACACACTGGCATACACTCTCACACACTCTCACACACACTCAGTCACTCTCAGTCAGTCTCATTCACACGCACACGCTATCACACACTCTCAGTCACTCTCATTCACTCTCACACGCTCTCACACGCTCTCTGTAACTCTCACACGCTCTCACACACTCTCAGTCACTCCCACACACTCTCAGTCACTCTCACACATTCTCACACACTCTCACAAATTCTCACACATTCTCATACACTCTCACAGACTCCCAGTCACTCTCACACACTCTCAGTCACTCTCACACACTCTCAGTCTCTCTCAGCCACATTTACAAACACTCTGTCGCTCTCACATACTCTCTGTCACTCTCACACATTCTCAGTCACTCTCACACTCTCTCACACACACTGGCATACACTCTCACACACTCTTAGTCAACCTCAGTCGCTCTCACACACGCTCACATCCTCTCACATCCTCTCACACACTCTCAGCCATTCTCTGTCACTCTCACACAGTCTCACGCACTCGCACACACTCTCAGTCACTCTCAGTCACTCTCACACATTCTCACACACTCTCAGTCACTCTCAGTCACTCACAGTTACTCTCAGTCAATCTCACACACTCTCAGTCACTCTCACACAATCTCACTCACTCTCAGTCACTCTCAAACACTCTCAGTCACTGTCAGTCACTCTCAGTCACTGTCAGTCGCTCTTACGCAATCTCAGAAACTCTCAGTCACTCTCATTCACTCTCACACACTCTCACAAACTTTCAGTCACTCTCAGTCACACGAACACACTCTCACACAATCTCTCACAATCTCAGTCACTCTCATAGACTCTCACACACTTGCACAGACTTTCAGTCTCTCTAACACACTCTCACACACTCTCAGTCACTGTCTGTCACTCTCTGTCACTCTCACACTCTCTCAGTCACTCTTAAACACTCTTAGTCACTCTCAGTCACTCTCACACTCTCAGTCACTCTCAAACACTCTCACACACTCTCAGTCACTCTCAGTCACTCTCACATACTCTCAGTCACTCTCTGTCACTCTCAGCCACTCCCAGACACTCTCACACTCTCTCAGTCACTCTCAAACATTCTCACACACTCTTCAGTCACTCTCAGTCACTCTCAGTCACTCTCACACACTCTCACATGCTGTCTGTCACTCTCAGCCACTCCCAGTCACTCTCACGCAATCTCAGTCACGCTCACACACTCTCAGTCACTCTCAGTCACTCTCACACACTCTCAGTCACTCTCACACACTCTCAGTCACTCTCAGACACTCTCACACACTCGCACATGGTCTCTGTCAATCTCAGACACTCCCAGACACTCTCACACACTCTCAAACACTCCGACACACTCTCACACACTCTCACACACACTGTCATACACTTTCACACACTCGCTGTCACTATCAGTCACTCTCACACACTCTCACATCTTCTCACACACTCTCAGTCATTCTCAGTCACTCTCAGTCACACTCAAACACTCTCACAAACTCTCACAAACTCTCAAACACGCTCAAGCACTCTCAGTCAATCTCAGTCACTCTGACACACTCTCAGTCACAATCAATCACTCTTACACACTCTCAGTAAGTCTCACATACTCTCACACACTCCCAAACACGCTCACACACTCTCATAAACTCTCACACACTCTCAGTCACTCTCACACATAAGCACATACAATCAGTCACTGTCATTCACTCTCACGCACTCTCACACACTCTCTGTCACTCTCACCACTCTCAGATACTCACATACTCTCAATCATTCCGACACACTCTCACACACTCTAACACACACTGTCATACAATCTCACACACACTCACCCACTCTCAGTCACTCCCACACACTCTCAGTCACTCTCACAAATTCTCATACACTCTCACAAACTCTCACACAATCTCAGTCAGTCTCACATACTCTCACACACTCCCAAAGATGCTCACACATTCTCACACACTCTCACACATACTCACACACTCTCAGTCACTCTCACACAATCTCACACACTCTCACACACTCTCACACACTCTCAGTCACTCTCAGTCACTCTCAGTCACTCTCACACACTCTCAGTCACTCTTACACACTCTTTGTCACTCTCAGTCACTCTCACACACTCTCAGTCACTCTCAGTCACTCTCACACACTCTCACATGCCCTCAGTCACTCTCAGCCACTCTCACCCTCTCTCAGTCACTCTCACACATACTCACACACTCTCATTCAATCCCACACACTCTCTATCACTCTCACACATTCTCACACACTCTCACACACTCGCACACACTCTCAGTCACTCTCACACTCGAAGTGTCACTCTCACACACTCTCACTCGTTCTCACACACTCTGTCACTCTCACACACTCTCACACACACTCAGTCAATCTCAGTCACTCTGACGCAGTCTCACACATTCTCAGTCAGTTTCACACACTTTCGCACACTCCCAAACACTCTCACACACTCTCATACACTCTCACACACACTCAGTCACTCTCAGTCAGTCTCATTCACACGCACACGCTATCACACACTCTCAGTCACTCTCAGTCACTCTCATTCACTCTCATTCACTCTCACACTCTCTCACACGCTCTCTGTAACTCTCACACGCTCTCACACACTCTCAGTCACTCCCACACACTCTCAGTCACTCTCACACATTCTCACACACTCTCACAAATTCTCACACATTCTCATACACTCTCACACACTCCCAGTCACTCTCACACACTCTCATACACTCTCACACACACTCAGTCACTCTCAGTCAGTCTCATTCACACGCACACGCTATCACACACTCTCAGTCACTCTCAGTCACTCTCATTCACTCTCACACTCTCTCACACGCTCTCTGTAACTCTCACACGCTCTCACACACTCTCAGTCACTCCCACACACTCTCAGTCACTCTCACACATTCTCACACACTCTCACAAATTCTCACACATTCTCATACACTCTCACAGACTCCCAGTCACTCTCACACACTCTCAGTCACTCTCACACACTCTCAGTCTCTCTCAGCCACATTTACAAACACTCTGTCGCTCTCACATACTCTCTGTCACTCTCACACATTCTCAGTCACTCTCACACTCTCTCACACACACTGGCATACACTCTCACACACTCTTAGTCAACCTCAGTCGCTCTCACACACGCTCACATCCACTCACATCCTCTCACACACTCTCAGCCATTCTCTGTCACTCTCACACAGTCTCACGCACTCGCACACACTCTCAGTCACTCTCAGTCACTCTCACACATTCTCACACACTCTCAGTCACTCTCAGTCACTCACAGATACTCTCAGTCAATCTCACACACTCTCAGTCACTCTCACACAATCTCACTCACTCTCAGTCACTCTCAAACACTCTCAGTCACTGTCAGTCACTCTCAGTCACTGTCAGTCACTCCTACGCACTCTCAGAAACTCTCAGTCACTCTCATTCACTCTCACACACTCTCACAAACTTTCAGTCACTCTCAGTCACACGAACACACCCTCACACAATCTCTCACAATCTCAGTCACTCTCATAGACTCTCACACACTTTCACAGACTTTCAGTCTCTCTAACACACTCTCACACACTCTCAGTCACTGTCTGTCACTCTCTGTCACTCTCACACTCTCTCAGTCACTCTTAAACACTCTTAGTCACTCTCAGTCACTCTCACACTCTCTCAGTCACTCTCAAACACTCTCACACACTCTCAGTCACTCTCAGTCACTCTCACATACTCTCAGTCACTCTCTGTCACGCTCAGCCACTCCCAGACACTCTCACACACTCTCAGACCCTCTCACACACTCTCACACACTGTCTGTCACTCTCTGTCACTCTCACACTCTCTCAGTCACTCTTAAACAATCTTAGTCACTCTCAGTCACTCTCACACTCTCTCAGTCACTCTCAAACATTCTCACACAATCTCAGTCACTCTCAGACACTCTCACACACTCTCAGTCACTCTCAGTCACTCTCACACACTCTCACATGCTCTCTGTCACTCTCAGCCACTCCCAGACACTCTCACACACTCTCACACACTCTCAAACACTCCGACACACTCTCACACACTCTCACACACTCTCACACACTCTCACACACACTGCCATACACTCTCATACACACTCACACAATCTCGGTCACTCTCACACACTCTCAGTCACTCTCACGCAATCTCAGTCATGCTCACACACTCTCAGTCACTCTCAGTCACTCTCACACACTCTCAGTCACTCTCACACACTCTCAGCCACTCTCAGACACTCTCACACACTCGCACATGGTCTCTGTCAATCTCAGACACTCCCAGACACTCTCACACACTCTCAAACACTCCGACACACTCTCAAACACTCTCACACACACTGTCATACACTTTCACACACTCACTGTCACTTTCAGTCACTCTCACACACTCTCACATCTTCTCACACACTCTCAGTCATTCTCAGTCACTCTCAGTCACACTCACACACTCTCACAAACTCTCACAAACTCTCAAACACGCTCAATCACTCTCAGTCAATCTCAGTCACTCTGACACACTCTCAGTCACAATCAATCACTCTTACACACTCTCAGTAAGTCTCACATACTCTCACACACTCCCAAACACGCTCACAAAGTCTCATAAACTCTCACACACTCTCAGTCACTCTCACACATAAGCACATACAATCAGTCACTGTCATTCACTCTCACACACTCTCACACACTCTCTGTCACTCTCACCACTCTCAGATACTCACATACTCTCAATCATTCCGACACACTCTCACACACTTTAACACACACTGTCATACAATCTCACACACACTCACCCACTCTCAGTCACTCCCACACACTCTCAGTCACTCTCACAAATTCTCACACACTCTCACAAACTCTCACACATTCTCAAACACTCTCACACAATCTCAGTCAGTCTCACATACTCTCACACACTCCCAAAGATGCTCACACATTCTCACACACTCTCACACATACTCACACACTCTCACACACTCTCACACACTCTCAGTCACTCTCACACACACGGACACGCTAGGTCACGCTCTCACATACTCCCAGTCAATCTCACACACTCTCACACACTCTCAGTCACTCTCAGTCAATCTCAAACACTCTCCCACACTCTCAGTCACTCTTACACACACTCACACACTCTCTCTCACTCTCAGTCACTCTCACACACTCTCAATCACTCTCATACACTCTCACACGCCCTCAGTCACTCTCACCCACTTTCAGTCACTCTCACACATAATGACACACTCTCATTCAATCCCACACACTCTCCATCACTCTCACACATTCTCACACACTCTCACACACTCGCACACTCTCTCAGTCACTCTCACACTCTCTGAGTCACTCTCACACACTCTCACACGTTCTCACACACTCTGTCACTCTCACACACTTTCTGTTACTCTCAGTCACTCTCAGCCACTCTCACACACTCTCACACACTCTTACACACTCTCACACACTCTCTGTCACTCTCACACACTCTCAGTCACTCTCACACGCTCTCAGTCACTCTCAGTCATTGCACTCACTCTCATTCACTTCCAGTCACTCTCAGTCACTCTGAGTCTCTCTCAGACACTCTCAGTCACTCTCACACACTCTCAGTCATTCTCACACACTCGCAGTCACTCTCATTCTCTCTCACACACTCTCACACGCTCTCAGTCACTCTCACACGCTCTCAGTCACTCTCAGTCATTGCACTCACTCTCATTCACTTCCAGTCACTCTCAGTCACTCTGAGTCTCTCTCAGACACTCTCAGTCACTCTCACACACTCTCAGTCACTCTCAGTCACTCTCAGTCACTCTCAGTCACTCTCACACACTCTCAGTCACTCTGACGCACTCTCAGTCACACTCTTTGTCAATCTCAGAAACTCTCACACACTCTCACACACTCTCAGTCACTCTCAGTCACTCTCACACACTCTCAGTCACTCTTACACACTCTCACACACTCTTTGTCACTCTCAGTCACTCTCACACCCTCTCAGTCACTCTCAGTCACTCTCACACACTCTCACATGCCCTCAGTCACTCTCAGCCACTCTCACCCTCTCTCAGTCACTCTCACACATACTCACACACTCTCATTCAATCCCACACACTCTCTATCACTCTCTTCACATTCTCACACACTCTCACACACTCGCACACACTCTCAGTCACTCTCACACTCGAAGTGTCACTCTCACACACTCTCACTCGTTCTCACACACTCTGTCACTCTCACACACTCTCACACACACTCAGTCAATCTCAGTCACTCTGACGCAGTCTCACACATTCTCAGTCAGTTTCACACACTTTCGCACACTCCCAAACACTCTCACACACTCTCATACACTCTCACACACACTCAGTCACTCTCAGTCAGTCTCATTCACACGCACACGCTATCACACACTCTCAGTCACTCTCAGTCACTCTCATTCACTCTCATTCACTCTCACACTCTCTCACACGCTCTCTGTAACTCTCACACGCTCTCACACACTCTCAGTCACTCCCACACACTCTCAGTCACTCTCACACATTCTCACACACTCTCACAAATTCTCACAGATTCTCATACACTCTCACACACTCCCAGTCACTCTCACACACTCTCATACACTCTCACACACACTCAGTTACTCTCAGTCTGTCTCATTCACACGCACACGCTAGTACACACTCTCAGTCACTCTCAGTCACTCTCATTCACTCTCACACTCTCTCACACGTTCTCTGTAACTCTCACACGCTCTCACACACTCTCAGTCACTCCCACACACTCTCAGTCACTCTCACACATTCTCACACACTCTCACAAATTCTCACACATTCTCATACACTCTCACAGACTCCCAGTCACTCTCACACACTCTCAGTCACTCTCACACACTCTCAGTCTCTCTCAGCCACATTTACAAACACTCTGTCGCTCTCACATACTCTCTGTCACTCTCACACATTCTCAGTCACTCTCACACTCTCTCACACACACTGGCATACACTCTCACACACTCTTAGTCAACCTCAGTCGCTCTCACACACGCTCACATCCTCTCACATCCTCTCACACACTCTCAGCCATTCTCTGTCACTCTCGCACAGTCTCACGCACTCGCACACACTCTCATTCACTCTCAGTCACTCTCACACATTCTCACACACTCTCAGTCACTCTCAGTCACTCACAGTTACTCTCAGTCAATCTCACACACTCTCAGTCACTCTCACACAATCTCACTCACACTCAGTCACTCACACGCAGTCTCTGGCGCATTCACTCACTCTCACCCACTCTCACTCACTCTCAGTCACTCTCAAACACTCTCAGTCACTGTCAGTCACTCTCAGTCACTGTCAGTCACTCTTACGCACTCTCAGAAACTCTCAGTCACTCTCATTCACTCTCACACACTCTCACAAACTTTCAGTCACTCTCAGTCACACTAACACACTCTCAGTCACTATCAGTCACTCTATCACACACTATCAGTCATTCTCAGTCACTCTCACACACTCTCACACAATCTCTCACAATCTCAGTCGCTCTCATAGACTCTCACACACTTGCACAGACTTTCAGTCTCTCTGACACACTCTCACACACTCTCAGTCACTGTCTGTCACTCTCTGTCACTCTCACACTCTCTCAGTCACTCTTAAACACTCTTAGTCACTCTCAGTCACTCTCACACTCTCTCAGTCACTCTCAAACACTCTCACACACTCTCAGTCACTCTCAGTCACTCTCACATACTCTCAGTCACTCTCTGTCACTCTCAGCCACTCCCAGACACTCTCACAAACTCTCAGACCCACTCACACACTCTCACACACTGTCTGTCACTCTCTGTCACTCTCACACTCTCTCAGTCACTCTTAAACACTCTTAGTCACTCTCAGTCACTCTCACACTCTCTCAGTCACTCTTAAACACTCTTAGTCACTCTCTGTCACTCTCAGCCACTCCCAGACACTCTCACACACTCTCACACACTCTCAAACACTCCGACACATGCTCACACACTGTCACACACACTGCCATACACTCTCATACACACTCACACAATCTCGGTCACTCTCACACACTCTCAGTCACTCTCACGCATTCTCAGTCACGCTCACACACTCTCACACACTCTCAGTCACTCTCACATACTCTCAGCCACTCTCAGACACTCTCACACACTCGCACATGGTCTCTGTCAATTTCAGACACTCACAGACAGTCTCACACACTCTCAAACACTCCGACACACTCTCACACACTCTCACACACACTGTCATACACTTTCACACACTCGCTGTCACTATCAGTCACTCTCACACACTCTCACATCTTCTCACACACTCTCAGTCATTCTCAGTCACTCTCAGTCACTCTCAGTCACACTCACACACTCTCAGTCACTCTCACAAACTCTCAAACACGCTCAGTCACTCTCAGTCAATCTCAGTCACTCTGACACACTCTCAGTCACAATCAATCACTCTGACACACTCTCAGTAAGTCTCACATACTCTCGCACACTTCCAAACACGCTCACACACTCTAACACACACTGTCATACAATCTCACACACACTCACCCACTCTCAGTCACGCCCACACACTCTCAGTCAGTCTCACATACTCTCACACACTCCCAAAGATGCTCACACATTCTCACACACTCTCACACATACTCACACACACTCAGTCAATCTCACACAATCTCACACACTCTCACGCACTCTCACACACTCTCAGTCACTCTCAGTCACTCTCACACACACGGACACGCTAGGTCACGCTCTCACATACTCTCAGTCACTCTCACACACTCTAAAACACTCTCTGTTACTATCAGTCACTAGCACACACTCGCAGTCACTTCCAGTCACTCTCAGTCACTCTGACTCACTCTCAGTCACTCTCAGTCACTATCAGTCACTCTCACACACTCTCACAGTCACTCTCAGTCACTCTCACACACTCTAAAACACTCTCTGTCACTCACACACTCTCTGAGTCACTCTCACACACTCTCACACGTTCTCACACACTCTGTCACACTCACACACTCTCACACACTTTCTGTCACTCTCAGTCACTCTCAGCCTCTCTCACACACTCTTACACACTCTCACACACTCTCTGTCACTCTCAGTCACTCTCACACGCTCTCAGGCACTCTCACACGCTCTCAGTCACTCTCAGTCATTGCACTCACTCTCATTCACTTCCAGTCACTCTCAGTCACTCTGAGTCTCACTCAGACACTCTCAGTCACTCTCACAAACTCTCAGTCACTCTCACACACTCGCAGTCACTCTCATTCTCTCTCTCACACTCTCACATGCTCTCAGTAACTCTCACGCACTCTCACACACTCTCAGTCACTCTCTGTCGCTCTCCGTCACTCTCAGTCACTCTCTGGCACAGTGGTTAGCACTGCAGCCTCACAGCTCCAGGGACCCGGGTTCGATTCCGGGTACTGCCTGTGTGGAGTTTGCAAGTTCTCCCTGTGTCTGCGTGGGTTTTCTCCGGGTGCTCCGGTTTCCTCCCACAAGCCAAAAGACTTGCAGGTTGATAGGTAAATTGGCCATTATAAATTGTCACTAGTATAGGTCGGTGGTAGGGACAGGTGGGGATGTTTGGTAGGAATATGGGATTAGTATAGGATTAGTATAAAATGGGTGGTTGATGTTCGGCACAGACTCGGTGGGCCGAAGGGCCTGTTTCAGTGCTGTATCTCTAATCTAATCTAATCAGTCACTAGCACACACTCGCAGTCACTTCCAGTCAGTCTCAGTCACTCTGACTCACTCTCAGTCACTCTCAATCACTCTCATTCACTCTCACACACACTCACATGCTTGCCGTCACTCTCAGCCACTCTCACACACTCTCACACACTCTCACACACTCTCAGTCACTCTCAGTCAATCTCAAACACTCTCCCACCCTCTCAGTCACTCTCATACACTCTCACACGCCCTCAGTCACTCTCACCCACTTTCAGTCACTCTCACACATAATGACACACTCTCATTCAATCCCACACCCTCTCTATCACTCTCACACATTCTCACACACTCTCACACACTCGCACACACTCTCAGTCACTCACACACTCTCTGAGTCACTCTCACACACTCTCACACGTTCTCACACATTCTGTCACACTCACACACTCTCACACACTTTCTGTCACTCTCAGTCACTCTCAGCCTCTCTCACACACTCTTACACACTCTCACACACTCTCTGTCACTCTCAGTCACTCTCACACGCTCTCAGGCACTCTCACACGCTCTCAGTCACTCTCAGTCATTGCACTCACTCTCATTCACTTCCAGTCACTCTCAGTCACTCTGAGTCTCACTCAGACACTCTCAGTCACTCTCACACACTCTCAGTCACTCTCACACACTCGCAGTCACTCTCATTCTCTCTCACACACTCTCACATGCTCTCAGTAACTCTCACGCACTCTCACACACTCTCAGTCACTCTCTGTCGCTCTCCGTCACTCTCAGTCACTCTCATGCACTCTCAGTCACTCTCTGTCGCTCTCACACACTCTCAGTCACTCTCACGCACTCTCAGTCACTCTGACACACTCTCAGTCGCTCTCATTCTCGCTCACACGCTCTCAGTAACTCTCAGACACTCTCAAGTACTTTCACACACTCTCACACCCTCTCACACACTCTCACACACTGTCTGTCACTCTCTGTCACTCTCACACTCTCTCAGTCACTCTTAAACACTCTCAGTCACTCTCACACTCTCTCAGTCACCCTCAAACACTCTCACACACTCTTAGTCACTCTCAGTCACTCTCACACACTCTCAGTCACTCTCAGTCACTCTCAGTCATTCTCACACACTCTCACATGCTCTCTGTCACTCTCAGCCACTCCCAGACACTCTCACACACTCTCAAACACTCCAACACACTCTCACACACTCTCACACACACTGCCATACACTCTCATACACACTCACACAATCTCTGTCACTCTCACACACTCTCAGTCACTCTCACGCACTCTCAGTCACTCTCACACACTCTCAGTCACTCTCACACACTCTCACACACTCTCAGTCAATCTCACACACTCTCAGCCACTCTCAGACACGCTCACACACTCTCGCATGGTCTCTGTCACTCTCAGACGCTCCCAGACACTCTCACACACTCTCAAACACTCCGACACACTCTCACACACTCTCACACACACTGCCATACACTCTCATACACACTCAGTCACACTCAGTCACTCTCAGTCACCCTCAGTCACTCTCACACACTCTCACACGCTATCAGTCACTTTCAGCCACTCTCAGACACTCTCACCCACTCTTGGTCACTCTCACACACTCTCAGTCACTCTCGCACACTCTCACACATGCTCACACACTCTCAGTCACTCTCACATACTCTGAGTCACTCTCAAACACTCTCACACATTCTCACAAACTCTCTGTCACTCTCGCACACTGTTAGTCACTGTCAGTCACTTTCACACACTGTCACACACGCTCTGTCACTCTCAGTCACTCACACACTCTCACACAATTTCAGTCACTCTCAGTCACTAAGCATCACTAACAGTCACTCTGACACACACTCAGTCAATCTCAGTCAAATTGACACACTCTCAGTCACAATCAATCACTCACACACACTCTCAGTAAGTCTCACATACTCTCACACAGCCCCAATCACGCTCAAACACTCTCACACACTCTCAGTCACTCTTACACACACTCACACACTCTCTCTCACTCTCAGTCACTCTCACACACTCTCAGTCACTCTCATACACTCTCACACGCCCTCAGTCACTCTCACCCACTTTCAGTCACTCTCACACATAATGACACACTCTCATTCAATCCCACACACTCTCTATCACTCTCACACATTCTCACACACTCTCACACACTCGCACACACTCGCACACACTCTCAGTCACTCTCACACTCTCTGAGTCACTCTCACACACTCTCACACGTTCTCACACACTCTGTCACACTCACACACTCTCACACACTTTCTGTCACTCTCAGTCACTCTCAGCCTCTCTCACACACTCTCACACACTCTTACACACTCTCACACACTCTCTGTCACTCTCACACACTCTCAGTCACTTTTACACAGTCTCACATACTCTCAGTCACTCTCACACGCTCTCAGGCACTCTCACACGCTCTCAGTCACTCTCAGTCATTGCACTCACTCTCATTCACTTCCAGTCACTCTCAGTCACTCTGAGTCTCACTCAGACACTCTCAGTCACTCTCACACACTCTCAGTCACTCTCACACACTCGCAGTCACTCTCATTCTCTCTCACACACTCTCACATGCTCTCAGTAACTCTCACGCACTCTCACACACTCTCAGTCACTCTCTGTCGCTATCAGTCACTCTCAGTCACTCTCATGCACTCTCAGTCACTCTCTGTCGCTCTCACACACTCTCAGTCACTCTCACGCACTCTCAGTCACTCTGACACACTCTCAGTCACTCTCATTCTCGCTCACATGCTCTCAGTAACTCTCAGACACTCACGTACTTTCACACACTCTCACACCCTCTCACACACTCTCACACACTGTCTGTCACTCTCAGTCACTCTCACACTCTCTCAGTCACCCTCAAACACTCTCACACACTCTTAGTCACTCTCAGTCACTCTCACACACTCTCAGTCACTCTCAGTCACTCTCAGTCATTCTCACACACTCTCACATGCTCTCTGTCACTCTCAGCCACTCCCAGACACTCTCACACACTCTCAAACACTCCAACACACTCTCACACACTCTCACACACACTGCCATACACTCTCATACACACTCACACAATCTCTGTCACTCTCACACACTCTCAGTCACTCTCACGCACTCTCAGTCACTCTCACACACTCTCAGTCACTCTCACACACTCTCACACACTCTCAGTCAATCTCACACACTCTCAGCCACTCTCAGACACGCTCACACACTCTCGCATGGTCTCTGTCACTCTCAGACGCTCCCAGACACTCTCACACACTCTCAAACACTCCGACACACTCTCACACACTCTCACACACACTGCCATACACTCTCATACACACTCACACACTCTAAGTCACTCTCACACACTCTCAGTCACATTCAGTCACTCTCAGTCACCCTCAGTCACTCTCACACACTCTCACACGCTATCAGTCACTTTCAGCCACTCTCAGACACTCTCACCCACTCTTGGTCACTCTCACACACTCTCAGTCACTCTCGCACACTCTCACACATGCTCACACACTCTCAGTCACTCTCAAACACTCTCACACATTCTCACAAACTCTCTGTCACTCTCGCACACTGTTAGTCACTGTCAGTCACTTTCACACACTGTCACACACGCTCTGTCACTCTCAGTCACTCACACACTCTCACACAATTTCAGTCACACTCAGTCACGAAGCATCACTAACAGTCACTCTGACACACACTCAGTCAATCTCAGTCAAATTGACACACTCTCAGTCACAATCAATCACTCACACACACTCTCAGTAAGTCTCACATACTCTCACACAGCCCCAATCACGCTCAAACACTCTCACACACTCTCATACACACTCAGTCACTCTCAGTAACTCTCAGTCACTCTCAGTCACTCTCAGTCACTGTCAGTCACGCTCACACACTGTCACCCACGCTCTGTTACTCTCAGTCACTCTCACACACTTTCAGTCACTCACAGTCACTAAGAGTCACGAACTGTCACTCTCACACACACTCAGTCAATCTCAATCTCTCTGACACACTCTCAGTCACAATCAATCACTCTCACACACTCTCAGTAAGTCTCACATACTCTCACACACTCCCAAACACGCTCACACATTCTCACACACTCTCATACACTCTCACATGCACAGTCACTCTCAGTCACTCTCACACACTATCACACACACTCAGTCACTCACAGTCACTCACATTAAGTCTCACACACTCTCACATGCTCTCTGTCACCCTCAGCCACTCCCAGACACTCTCATCACTCTCACACACTCTCACACACTCTCACACAAACTGTCATACACTCTCTCGACTGGGCTAGATGGGATTGAGATTCACAAGGAGGAGGTGTTAGCAATTTTGGAAAGTGTGAAAATAGATAAGTCCCCTGGGCCAGATGGGATTTATCCTAGGATTCTCTGGGAAGCCAGGGAGGAGATTGCAGAGCCGTTGTTGTTGATCTTTATGTGGCCATTGTCGACAGGAGTTGTGACGGAAGACTGGAGGATAGCAAATGTTGTCCCCTTGTTCAAGAAGAGGAGTAGAGACAGCCCTGGTAATTATAGACCTGTGAGCCTTACGTCGGTTGTGGGTAAAATGTTGGAAAAGGTTATAAGAGATAGGATTTGTAATCATCTTGAAAAGAATAAGTTCATTTGCGATAGTCAGCACGGTTTTGTGAAAGGTAGGTCGTGCCTCACAAACCTTATTGAGTTTTTCGAGAAGGTGACCAAACAGGTGGATGAGGGTAAAGCCGTGGATGTGGTGTATATGGATTTCAGTAAGGCGTTTGATAAGGTTCCCCATGGTAGGCCATTGCAGAAAATACGGAAGTATGGGGTTGAAGGTGATTTAGAGCTTTGGATCAGAAATTGGCTAGCTGAAAGAAGACAGAGGGTGGTGGTTGATGGCAAATGTTCATCCTGGAGTTTAGTTACTAGTGGTGTACCGCAACGTTCTGTTTTGGGGCCACTGCTGTTTGTCATTTGTATAAATGACCTGGATGAGGGTGTAGAAGGGTGGGTTAGTAAATTTGCGGATGACACGAAGGTCGGTGGAGTTGTGGATAGTGTCGAAGGGTGTTGTAGGGTACAGAGGGACATAGATAGGCTGCAGAGCTGGGCTGAGAGATGGCAAACGCAGTTTAATGCGGAGAAGTGTGAGGTGATTCACTTTGGAAGGAGTAACAGCAATGCAGAGTACTGGGCTAATGGGAAGATTCTTGGGAGTGTAGATGAGCAGAGAGATCTTGGTGTCCAGGTACATAAATCCCTGAAAGTTGCTACCTAGGTTAATAGGGCTGTTAAGAAGGCAGATGGTGTGTTAGCTTTTATTAGTAGGGGGATCCAGTTTCGGAGCCACGAGGTCATGATGCAGCTGTACAAAACTCTGGTGAGGCCGCACCTTGAGTATTGCGTGCAGTTCTGGTCACCGCATTATCGGAAGGATGTGGAAGCTTTGTAAAGGGTGCAGAGGAGATTTACTAGGATGTTGCCTGGTATGGAGGGAAGGTTTTACGAGGAAAGGCTGAGGGACTTGGGGTTGTTTTCGTTAGAGAGAAGGAGGAGGAGAGGTGACTTAATAGAGACATACAAGATAATCAGAGGGTTAGATAGGGTGGATAGTGAGAGTCTTTTTCCTCGGATGGTGATGGCAAACACGAGGGGACATAGCTTTAAGTTGAGGGGTGAAAGATATAGGACAGATGTCAGAGGTAGTTTCTTTATGCAGAGAGTAGTAGGGGTGTGGAACGCCCTGCCTGCAACAGTAGTAGACTCGAAAACTTTAAGGGCATTTAAGTGGTCATTGGATAGACATATGGATGACAAGGGAATAGTGTAGGTCAGATGGTTTCACAGGTCGGCGCAACATCGAGGGCCGAAGGGTCTGTACTGCGCTGTAATGTTCTAATTCTAAATCCCACATACACTCACACGCTCTCAGTCACTCCCACACACCTTCAGACACTCTCACAGATTCTCACACACACTCACAAATTCTCACACAATCTAACACGCTCTCACACACTCTCACACAATCTCAGTCACCCTCAGTCACTCTCACACACTCTCAGTCACTCTCAGTCACTCTCACACACTCTCACACTCTCGCACACACTCTCAGAAACTCTCACACACTCTCAGTCACTCTCAGTCAGTTTCATTCACTCTCAGTCACTCTCAGTCACTCTCACACACTCTCACACACTATCAGTCACTCTCACACACTCTCAGTCACTAGCACACTCTCCCAGTCACTCCCAGTGACTCTCAGTCACTCACAAACTCTCAGTCACTCTCACACACTCTCAGTCACTCTCACAATCTGCTAGTCACTCTCAGTCACTGTCAGCCACTCTCACGCACTCTCACACACTCTTACACACTCTCACACACTCTCTGTCACTCTCACACACTCTCAGTCACTCTTACACAGTCTCACATACTCTCAGTCACTCTCACACGCTCTCAGCCACTCTCAGTCATTGCACTCACTCTCATTCACTTCCAGTCACTCTCAGTCACTCTGAGTCTCTCTCAGACACTCTCAGTCACTCTCAGTCACTCTCACATGCTCTCTGCCACTCTCAGACACTCCCACACACTCTCACACACTCTCAAAAACTCCGACACACTCTCAGTCACTCTTCGTCAATCTCACACACTCTCAGTCACTCTCAGTCACTCTCACACACTCTCAGTCACTCTCAGTCACTCTCAGACACTTTCACACACTCTCACATGCTCTCTGTCACTCTCAGCCACTCCCAGACACTCTCACACACTCTCAAACACTCCGACACACTCTCACACACTCTCACACGCACTGCCATACACACTCATACACACTCACACACTCTCTGTCACTCTCACACACTCTCAGCCACTCTCACACACTCTCAGTCACACTCAGTCACTCTCCGTCACTCTCAGTCACTCTCAGTCACTCTCACACACTCTCACACGCCATCAGTCACTTTCAGTCACTCTCACACATAAGCACATACTCTCAGTCACTGTCATTCTCTCTCACACACTCTCACACACTCTCTGTCACTATCACCACTCTCAGATACTCACACACTCTCAATCATTCCGACACACTCTCACACACTCTAACACACACTGTCATGCAATCTCACACACACTCACCCACTCTCAGTCACTCCCACACACTCTCAGTCACTCTCACAAATTCTTACACACTGTCACAAACTCTCACACATTCTCAAACACTCTCACACATTCTCACACACTCTCACACACTCGCACACACTCTCAGTCAGTCTCACACTCTCTGAGTCACTATCACACACTCTCAATAGTTCTCACACACTCTGTCACTCTCACACACTCTCACACACTTTCTGTCACTCTCAGTCACTCTCAGCCACTCTCACACACTCTCACACACTCTCAGCCACTCTCACACACTCTCAGTCACACTCAGTCACTCTCCGTTACTCTCAGTCACTCTCAGTCACTCTCACACACTCTCACACGCTATCAGTCACTTTCAGCCACTCTCAGACACTCTCTCCCGCTCTTGGTCGCTCTCACACACTCTCAGTCACTGTCAGTCACTCTCAGTCACTGTCAGTTATTCTTACGCTCTCTCAGTCACTCTCAGTCATTCTCAGTCACTCTCACACACTCTCACAAACTTGCAGTCACTCTCAGTCACACTAACACACTCTCAGTCACTATCAGTCACTCTATCACACACTATCAGTCATTCTCAGTCACTCTCACACTCACTCACACAATCTCTCACAATCTCAGTCACTCTCACAGACTCTCACACACTTGCACATACTTTCAGTCACTCTCACACACTCTCACACACTCTCAGTCACTGTCAGCCACATTAACAAACTCTCTGTCACTCTCACAACTCTCTGTCACTCTCACACATTCTCAGTCACTCACACACACTCTCACACACTCTCACACACACTGTCATACACTTTCACACACTCGCAGTCACTATCAGTCACTCTCACACACTCTCACATCCTCTCACACACTCTCAGTCATTCTCAGTCACTCTCAGTCACACTCACACACTCTCAGTCACTCTCACAAACTCTCAAACACGCTCAGTCACTCTCAGCCAATCTCAGTCACTCTGACACACTCTCAGTCACAATCAATCACTCTTACACACTCTCAGTAAGTCTCACATACTCTCACACACTCCCAAACACGCTCACACACTCTCATAAACTCTCACACACTCTCAGTCACTCTCAGTCACTCTCACACATAAGCACATACTCTCAGTCACTGTCATTCACTCTCACACACTCTCACACGCTCTCTGTCACTCTCACCACTCTCAGATACTCACACACTCTCAATCATTCCGACACACTCTAACACACTCTAACACACACTGTCATACAATCTCACACACACTCACCCACTCTCAGTCACTCCCACACACTCTCAGTCACTCTCACAAATTCTCACACACTCTCACAAACTCTCACACATTCTCAAACACTCTCACACACTCTCACACAATCTCAGTCAGTCTCACATACTCTCACACACTCCCAAAGATGCTCACACATTCTCACACACTCTCACACATACTCACACACTCTCAGTCACTCTCAGCCACACTTACAAACACTCTGTCACTCTCACATACTCTCTGTCACTCTCACACATTATCAGTCACTCTCAGTCACTCTCACACACTCTCAGTCGCTCTCAGTCACTCTCACAGACTCTCACAGACTCTCACACACTCTCACACACTCTCACACACTCTCACACACTCTCAGTCACTCTCAGTCACTCTCAAACACACGGACACACTCGGTCACACTCTCACATACTCTCAGTCACTCTCACACACTCTCACATTCACTCTCAGTCACTCTCAGTCACTCTCACACACTCTAAAACACTCTCTGTCACTCTCAGTCACTAGCACACACTCTCAGTCACTTGAAGTCACTCTCAGTCACTCTGACTCACTCTCAGTCACTCTCAGTCACTCTCATTCACTCTCACACACACTCACATGCTTGCAGCCACTCTCAGCCACTCTCACACACTCTCACACACTCTCAAACACTCTCAGTCAATCTCAAACACTCTCCCACACTCTCAGTCACTCTTACACACACTCACACGCCCTCAATCACTCTCAGCCACTCTCAGACACTGTCACCCACTCTCAGTCACTCTCATACATAATGACACACTCTCATTCAATCCCACACACTCTCTATCACTCTCACACATTCTCACACACTCTCACACACTCGCACACACTCTCAGTCACTCTCACACTCTCTGAGTCACTATCACACACTCTCACACGTTCTCACAAACTCTGTCACTCTCACACACTCTCACACACTTTCTGTCACTCTCAGTCACTCTCAGCCACTCTCACACACTCTCAGTCACTCTTACACACTCTCACACACTCTCTGTCACTCTCACACACTCTTAGTCACTCTTACACAGTCTCACATACTCTCAGTCCCTCTCACACGCTCTCAGTCACTCTCACACGCTCTCAGTCACTCTCAGTCATTGCACTCACTCTCATTCACTTCCAGTCACTCTCAGACACTCTCAGTCACTCTCACGCACTCTCAGTCACTCTCAGTCACTCTCACACACTCTCAGTCACTCTCACACACTCGCAGTCACTCTCATTCTCTCTCACACACTCTCACACGCTCTCAGTAACTCTCAGCCACTCTCAGCCACTCTCACACACTCTCAGTCACTCTCTTCGCTCTCAGTCACTCTCAGTCACTCTCACGCACTCTCAGTCACTCTGACACACTCTCAGTGTCTCTCATTCTCGCTCACACGCTCTCAGTAACTCTCAGACACTCTCACGCACGCTCACACACTCTCAGACCCTCTCACACATTCTCACACGCTGTTTGTCACTCTCTGTCACTCTCACACTCTCTCAGTCACTCTTACACACTCTCACACACTCTCTGTCACTCTCACACTCTCTCAGTCACTCTCAAACACTCTCACACACTCTCAGTCACTCTCAGTCACTCTCAGTCACTCTCACACACTCTCACATGCTCTCTGTCAGTCTCAGCCACTCCCAGACACTCTCACACACTCTCAAACACTCCAACACACTCTCACACACTGTCACACACACTGCCATACACTCTCATACACACTCACACAATCTCGGTCACTCTCACACACTCTCAGTCACTCTCACGCAATCTCCGTCACACTCACACACTCTCAGTCACTCTCAGTCACTCTCACACACTCTCACACACTTTCTGTCACTCTCTGTCACTCTCAGTCACTCTCAGCCACTCTCACACACTCTCACACACTCTTTCACACTCTCACACACTCTCACACGCACTGCCATGCACTCTCATACACACTCACACACTCTCTGTCACTCTCACACACTCTCAGCCACTCTCACACACTCTCAGTCACACTCAGTCACTCTCCGTCACTCTCAGTCACTCTCACACACTCTCACACACTCTCACACGCTATCAGTCACTTTCAGCCACTCTCACACACTTTCTGTCACTCTCAGTCACTCTCAGCCACTCTCACACACTCTCACACACTCTTTCACACTCTCACACACTCTCACACGCACTGCCATGCACTCTCATACACACTCACACACTCTCTGTCACTCTCACACACTCTCAGCCACTCTCACACACTCTCAGTCACACTCAGTCACTCTCCGTCACTCTCAGTCACTCTCAGTCACTCTCACACACTCTCACACGCTATCAGTCACTTTCAGCCACTCTCAGACACTCTCTCCCGCTCTTGGTCACTCTCACACACTCTCAGTCACTGTCAGTCACTCTCAGTCACTGTCAGTTATTCTTACGCTCTCTCAGAAACTCTCAGTCATTCTCAGTCACTCTCACACACTCTCACAAACTTGCAGTCACTCTCAGTCACACTAACACACTCTCAGTCACTATCAGTCACTCTATCACACACTATCAGTCATTCTCAGTCACTCTCACACTCACTCACACAATCTCTCACAATCTCAGTCACTCTCACAGAATCTCACACACTTGCACAGACTTTCAGTCACGCTCACACACTCTCACACACTCTCAGTCACTGTCAGCCACATTAACAAACTCTCTGTCACTCTCACAACTCTCTGTCACTCTCACACATTCTCAGTCACTCACACACACTCTCACACACTCTCACACACACTGTCATACACTTTCACACACTCGCAGTCACTATCAGTCACTCTCACACACTCTCACATCCTCTCACACACTCTCAGTCATTCTCAGTCACTCTCAGTCACACTCACACACTCTCAGTCACTCTCACAAACTCTCAAACACGCTCAGTCACTCTCAGTCAATCTCAATCACTCTGACACACTCTCAGTCACAATCAATCACTCTTACACACTCACAGTAAGTCTCACATACTCTCACACACTCCCAAACACGCTCACACACTCTCATAAACTCTCACACTCTCTGAGTCACTATCACACACTCTCACACGTTCTCACAAACTCTGTCACTCTCACACACTCTCACACACTTTCTGTCACTCTCAGTCACTCTCAGCCACTCTCACACACTCTCAGTCACTCTTACACACTCTCACACACTCTCTGTCACTCTCACACACTCTTAGTCACTCTTACACAGTCTCACATACTCTCAGTCCCTCTCACACGCTCTCAGTCACTCTCACACGCTCTCAGTCACTCTCAGTCATTGCACTCACTCTCATTCACTTCCAGTCACTCTCAGACACTCTCAGTCACTCTCACGCACTCTCAGTCACTCTCAGTCACTCTCACACACTCTCAGTCACTCTCACACACTCGCAGTCACTCTCATTCTCTCTCACACACTCTCACACGCTCTCAGTAACTCTCAGCCACTCTCAGCCACTCTCACACACTCTCAGTCACTCTCTTCGCTCTCAGTCACTCTCAGTCACTCTCACGCACTCTCAGTCACTCTGACACACTCTCAGTGTCTCTCATTCTCGCTCACACGCTCTCAGTAACGCTCAGACACTCTCACGCACGCTCACACACTCTCAGACCCTCTCACACATTCTCACACGCTGTTTGTCACTCTCTGTCACTCTCACACTCTCTCAGTCACTCTTACACACTCTCACACACTCTCTGTCACTCTCACACTCTCTCAGTCACTCTCAAACACTCTCACACACTCTCAGTCACTCTCAGTCACTCTCAGTCACTCTCACACACTCTCACATGCTCTCTGTCAGTCTCAGCCACTCCCAGACACTCTCACACACTCTCAAACACTCCAACACACTCTCACACACTGTCACACACACTGCCATACACTCTCATACACACTCACACAATCTCGGTCACTCTCACACACTCTCAGTCACTCTCACGCAATCTCCGTCACACTCACACACTCTCAGTCACTCTCAGTCACTCTCACACACTCTCACACACTTTCTGTCACTCTCTGTCACTCTCAGTCACTCTCAGCCACTCTCACACACTCTCACACACTCTTTCACACTCTCACACACTCTCACACGCACTGCCATGCACTCTCATACACACTCACACACTCTCTGTCACTCTCACACACTCTCAGCCACTCTCACACACTCTCAGTCACACTCAGTCACTCTCCGTCACTCTCAGTCACTCTCACACACTCTCACACACTCTCACACGCTATCAGTCACTTTCAGCCACTCTCACACACTTTCTGTCACTCTCAGTCACTCTCAGCCACTCTCACACACTCTCACACACTCTTTCACACTCTCACACACTCTCACACGCACTGCCATGCACTCTCATACACACTCACACACTCTCTGTCACTCTCACACACTCTCAGCCACTCTCACACACTCTCAGTCACACTCAGTCACTCTCCGTCACTCTCAGTCACTCTCAGTCACTCTCACACACTCTCACACGCTATCAGTCACTTTCAGCCACTCTCAGACACTCTCTCCCGCTCTTGGTCACTCTCACACACTCTCAGTCACTGTCAGTCACTCTCAGTCACTGTCAGTTATTCTTACGCTCTCTCAGAAACTCTCAGTCATTCTCAGTCACTCTCACACACTCTCACAAACTTGCAGTCACTCTCAGTCACACTAACACACTCTCAGTCACTATCAGTCACTCTATCACACACTATCAGTCATTCTCAGTCACTCTCACACTCACTCACACAATCTCTCACAATCTCAGTCACTCTCACAGAATCTCACACACTTGCACAGACTTTCAGTCACTCTCACACACTTTCACACACTCTCAGTCACTGTCAGCCACATTAACAAACTCTCTGTCACTCTCACAACTCTCTGTCACTCTCACACATTCTCAGTCACTCACACACACTCTCACACACTCTCACACACACTGTCATACACTTTCACACACTCGCAGTCACTATCAGTCACTCTCACACACTCTCACATCCTCTCACACACTCTCAGTCATTCTCAGTCACTCTCAGTCACACTCACACACTCTCAGTCACTCTCACAAACTCTCAAACACGCTCAGTCACTCTCAGTCAATCTCAATCACTCTGACACACTCTCAGTCACAATCAATCACTCTTACACACTCACAGTAAGTCTCACATACTCTCACACACTCCCAAACACGCTCACACACTCTCATAAACTCTCACACTCTCTGAGTCACTATCACACACTCTCACACGTTCTCACAAACTCTGTCACTCTCACACACTCTCACACACTTTCTGTCACTCTCAGTCACTCTCAGCCACTCTCACACACTCTCAGTCACTCTTACACACTCTCACACACTCTCACACACTCTCACACACTCTTAGTCACTCTTACACAGTCTCACATACTCTCAGTCCCTCTCACACGCTCTCAGTCACTCTCACACGCTCTCAGTCACTCTCAGTCATTGCACTCACTCTCATTCACTTCCAGTCACTCTCAGACACTCTCAGTCACTCTCACGCACTCTCAGTCACTCTCAGTCACTCTCACACACTCGCAGTCACTCTCATTCTCTCTCACACACTCTCACACGCTCTCAGTAACTCTCAGCCACTCTCAGCCACTCTCACACACTCTCAGTCACTCTCTTCGCTCTCAGTCACTCTCAGTCACTCTCACGCACTCTCAGTCACTCTGACACACTCTCAGTGTCTCTCATTCTCGCTCACACGCTCTCAGTAACTCTCAGACACTCTCACGCACGCTCACACACTCTCAGACCCTCTCACACATTCTCACACGCTGTTTGTCACTCTCTGTCACTCTCACACTCTCTCAGTCACTCTTACACACTCTCACACACTCTCTGTCACTCTCACACTCTCTCAGTCACTCTCAAACACTCTCACACACTCTCAGTCACTCTCAGTCACTCTCAGTCACTCTCACACACTCTCACATGCTCTCTGTCAGTCTCAGCCACTCCCAGACACTCTCACACACTCTCAAACACTCCAACACACTCTCACACACTGTCACACACACTGCCATACACTCTCATACACACTCACACAATCTCGGTCACTCTCACACACTCTCAGTCACTCTCACGCAATCTCCGTCACACTCACACACTCTCAGTCACTCTCAGTCACTCTCACACACTCTCACACACTTTCTGTCACTCTCTGTCACTCTCAGTCACTCTCAGCCACTCTCACACACTCTCACACACTCTTTCACACTCTCACACACTCTCACACGCACTGCCATGCACTCTCATACACACTCACACACTCTCTGTCACTCTCACACACTCTCAGCCACTCTCACACACTCTCAGTCACACTCAGTCACTCTCCGTCACTCTCAGTCACTCTCACACACTCTCACACACTCTCACACGCTATCAGTCACTTTCAGCCACTCTCACACACTTTCTGTCACTCTCAGTCACTCTCAGCCACTCTCACACACTCTCACACACTCTTTCACACTCTCACACACTCTCACACGCACTGCCATGCACTCTCATACACACTCACACACTCTCTGTCACTCTCACACACTCTCAGCCACTCTCACACACTCTCAGTCACACTCAGTCAGTCTCCGTCACTCTCAGTCACTCTCAGTCACTCTCACACACTCTCACACGCTATCAGTCACTTTCAGCCACTCTCAGACACTCTCTCCCGCTCTTGGTCACTCTCACACACTCTCAGTCACTCTCAGTCACTCTCAGTCACTGTCAGTTATTCTTACGCTCTCTCAGAAACTCTCAGTCATTCTCAGTCACTCTCACACACTCTCACAAACTTGCAGTCACTCTCAGTCACACTAACACACTCTCAGTCACTATCAGTCACTCTATCACACACTATCAGTCATTCTCAGTCACTCTCACACTCACTCACACAATCTCTCACAATCTCAGTCACTCTCACAGAATCTCACACACTTGCACAGACTTTCAGTCACTCTCACACACTCTCACACACTCTCAGTCACTGTCAGCCACATTAACAAACTCTCTGTCACTCTCACAACTCTCTGTCACTCTCACACATTCTCAGTCACTCACACACACTCTCACACACTCTCACACACACTGTCATACACTTTCACACACTCGCAGTCACTATCAGTCACTCTCACACACTCTCACATCCTCTCACACACTCTCAGTCATTCTCAGTCACTCTCAGTCACACTCACACACTCTCAGTCACTCTCACAAACTCTCAAACACGCTCAGTCACTCTCAGTCAATCTCAATCACTCTGACACACTCTCAGTCACAATCAATCACTCTTACACACTCACAGTAAGTCTCACATACTCTCACACACTCCCAAACACGCTCACACACTCTCATAAACTCTCACACACTCTCAGTCACTCTCAGTCACTCTCACACATAAGCACATACTCTCAGTCACTGTCATTCACTCTCACACACTCTCACACGCTCTCTGTCACTCTCACCACTCTCAGATACTCACACACTCTCAATCATTCCGACACACTCTCACACACTCTAACACACACTGTCATACAATCTCACACACACTCACCCACTCTCAGTCACTCCCACACACTCTCAGTCACTCTCACAAATTCTCACACACTCTCACAAACTCTCACACATTCTCAAACACTCTCACACACTCTCACACAATCTCAGTCAGTCTCACATACTCTCACACACTCCCAAAGATGCTCACACATTCTCACACACTCTCACACATACTCACACACTCTCAGTCACTCTCAGCCACACTTACAAACACTCTGTCACTCTCACATACTCTCTGTCACTCTCACACATTATCAGTCACTCTCAGTCACTCTCACACACTCTCAGTCGCTCTCAGTCACTCTCACAGACTCTCACAGACTCTCACACACTCTCACACACTCTCACACACTCTCAGTCACTCTCACACACACGGACACACTCGGTCACACTCTCGCACACACTCTCAGAAACTCTCACACACTCTCAGTCACTCTCAGTCAGTTTCATTCACTCTCAGTCACTCTCAGTCACTCTCACACACTCTCACACACTATCAGTCACTCTCACACACTCTCAGTCACTAGCACACTCTCCCAGTCACTCCCAGTCACTCTCAGTCACTCTCACAAACTCTCAGTCACTCTCACACACTCTCAGTCACTCTCACAATCTGCTAGTCACTCTCAGTCACTGTCAGCCACTCTCACACACTCTCACACACTCTTACACACTCTCACACACTCTCTGTCACTCTCACACACTCTCAGTCACTCTTACACAGTCTCACATACTCTCAGTCACTCTCACACGCTCTCAGCCACTCTCAGTCATTGCACTCACTCTCATTCACTTCCAGTCACTCTCAGTCACTCTGAGTCTCTCTCACACACTCTCAGTCACTCTCAGTCACTCTCACATGCTCTCTGCCACTCTCAGACACTCCCACACACTCTCACACACTCTCAAAAACTCCGACACACTCTCAGTCACTCTTCGTCAATCTCACACACTCTCAGTCACTCTCAGTCACTCTCACACACTCTCAGTCACTCTCAGTCACTCTCAGACACTTTCACACACTCTCACATGCTCTCTGTCACTCTCAGCCACTCCCAGACACTCACACACTCTCAAACACTCCGACACACTCTCACACACTCTCACACGCACTGCCATACACTCTCATACACACTCACACACTCACTGTCACTCTCACACACTCTCAGCCACTCTCACACACTCTCAGTCACACTCAGTCACTCTCCGTCACTCTCAGTCACTCTCAGTCACTCTCACACACTCTCACACGCTATCAGTCACTTTCAGTCACTCTCACACATAAGCACATACTCTCAGTCACTGTCATTCACTCTCACACACTCTCACACACTCTCTGTCACTATCACCACTCTCAGATACTCACACACTCTCAATCATTCCGACACACTATCACACACTTTAACACACACTGTCATGCAATCTCACACACACTCACCCACTCTCAGTCACTCCCACACACTCTCAGTCACTCTCACAAATTCTTACACACTGTCACAAACTCTCACACATTCTCAAACACTCTCACACATTCTCACACACTCTCACACACTCGCACACACTCTCAGTCACTCTCACACTCTCTGAGTCACTATCACACACTCTCAATAGTTCTCACACACTCTGTCACTCTCACACACTCTCACACACTTTCTGTCACTCTCAGTCACTCTCCGCCACTCTCACACACTCTCACACACTCTTTCACACTCTCACACACTCTCACACGCACTTCCATGCACTCTCATACACACTCACACACTCTCTGTCACTCTCACCCACTCTCACACACTCTCAGTCACACTCAGTCACTCTCCGTCACTCTCAGTCACTCTCAGTCACTCTCACACACTCTCACACGCTATCAGTCACTTTCAGCCACTCTCACACACTTTCTGTCACTCTCAGTCACTCTCAGCCACTCTCACACACTCTCACACACTCTTTCACACTCTCACACACTCTCACACGCACTGCCATGCACTCTCATACACACTCACACACTCTCTGTCACTCTCACACACTCTCAGCCACTCTCACACACTCTCAGTCACACTCAGTCACTCTCCGTCACTCTCAGTCACTCTCAGTCACTCTCACACACTCTCACACGCTATCAGTCACTTTCAGCCACTCTCAGACACTCTCTCCCGCTCTTGGTCACTCTCACACACTCTCAGTCACTGTCAGTCACTCTCAGTCACTGTCAGTTATTCTTACGCTCTCTCAGAAACTCTCAGTCATTCTCAGTCACTCTCACACACTCTCACAAACTTGCAGTCACTCTCAGTCACACTAACACACTCTCAGTCACTATCAGTCACTCTATCACACACTATCAGTCATTCTCAGTCACTCTCACACTCACTCACACAATCTCTCACAATCTCAGTCACTCTCACAGAATCTCACACACTTGCACAGACTTTCAGTCACTCTCACACACTCTCACACACTCTCAGTCACTGTCAGCCACATTAACAAACTCTCTGTCACTCTCACAACTCTCTGTCACTCTCACACATTCTCAGTCACTCACACACACTCTCACACACTCTCACACACACTGTCATACACTTTCACACACTCGCAGTCACTATCAGTCACTCTCACACACTCTCACATCCTCTCACACACTCTCAGTCATTCTCAGTCACTCTCAGTCACACTCACACACTCTCAGTCACTCTCACAAACTCTCAAACACGCTCAGTCACTCTCAGTCAATCTCAATCACTCTGACACACTCTCAGTCACAATCAATCACTCTTACACACTCACAGTAAGTCTCACATACTCTCACACACTCCCAAACACGCTCACACACTCTCATAAACTCTCACACTCTCTGAGTCACTATCACACACTCTCACACGTTCTCACAAACTCTGTCACTCTCACACACTCTCACACACTTTCTGTCACTCTCAGTCACTCTCAGCCACTCTCACACACTCTCAGTCACTCTTACACACTCTCACACACTCTCACACACTCTCACACACTCTTAGTCACTCTTACACAGTCTCACATACTCTCAGTCCCTCTCACACGCTCTCAGTCACTCTCACACGCTCTCAGTCACTCTCAGTCATTGCACTCACTCTCATTCACTTCCAGTCACTCTCAGACACTCTCAGTCACTCTCACGCACTCTCAGTCACTCTCAGTCACTCTCACACACTCGCAGTCACTCTCATTCTCTCTCACACACTCTCACACGCTCTCAGTAACTCTCAGCCACTCTCAGCCACTCTCACACACTCTCAGTCACTCTCTTCGCTCTCAGTCACTCTCAGTCACTCTCACGCACTCTCAGTCACTCTGACACACTCTCAGTGTCTCTCATTCTCGCTCACACGCTCTCAGTAACTCTCAGACACTCTCACGCACGCTCACACACTCTCAGACCCTCTCACACATTCTCACACGCTGTTTGTCACTCTCTGTCACTCTCACACTCTCTCAGTCACTCTTACACACTCTCACACACTCTCTGTCACTCTCACACTCTCTCAGTCACTCTCAAACACTCTCACACACTCTCAGTCACTCTCAGTCACTCTCAGTCACTCTCACACACTCTCACATGCTCTCTGTCAGTCTCAGCCACTCCCAGACACTCTCACACACTCTCAAACACTCCAACACACTCTCACACACTGTCACACACACTGCCATACACTCTCATACACACTCACACAATCTCGGTCACTCTCACACACTCTCAGTCACTCTCACGCAATCTCCGTCACACTCACACACTCTCAGTCACTCTCAGTCACTCTCACACACTCTCACACACTTTCTGTCACTCTCTGTCACTCTCAGTCACTCTCAGCCACTCTCACACACTCTCACACACTCTTTCACACTCTCACACACTCTCACACGCACTGCCATGCACTCTCATACACACTCACACACTCTCTGTCACTCTCACACACTCTCAGCCACTCTCACACACTCTCAGTCACACTCAGTCACTCTCCGTCACTCTCAGTCACTCTCACACACTCTCACACACTCTCACACGCTATCAGTCACTTTCAGCCACTCTCACACACTTTCTGTCACTCTCAGTCACTCTCAGCCACTCTCACACACTCTCACACACTCTTTCACACTCTCACACACTCTCACACGCACTGCCATGCACTCTCATACACACTCACACACTCTCTGTCACTCTCACACACTCTCAGCCACTCTCACACACTCTCAGTCACACTCAGTCACTCTCCGTCACTCTCAGTCACTCTCAGTCACTCTCACACACTCTCACACGCTATCAGTCACTTTCAGCCACTCTCAGACACTCTCTCCCGCTCTTGGTCACTCTCACACACTCTCAGTCACTGTCAGTCACTCTCAGTCACTGTCAGTTATTCTTACGCTCTCTCAGAAACTCTCAGTCATTCTCAGTCACTCTCACACACTCTCACAAACTTGCAGTCACTCTCAGTCACACTAACACACTCTCAGTCACTATCAGTCACTCTATCACACACTATCAGTCATTCTCAGTCACTCTCACACTCACTCACACAATCTCTCACAATCTCAGTCACTCTCACAGAATCTCACACACTTGCACAGACTTTCAGTCACTCTCACACACTCTCACACACTCTCAGTCACTGTCAGCCACATTAACAAACTCTCTGTCACTCTCACAACTCTCTGTCACTCTCACACATTCTCAGTCACTCACACACACTCTCACACACTCTCACACACACTGTCATACACTTTCACACACTCGCAGTCACTATCAGTCACTCTCACACACTCTCACATCCTCTCACACACTCTCAGTCATTCTCAGTCACTCTCAGTCACACTCACACACTCTCAGTCACTCTCACAAACTCTCAAACACGCTCAGTCACTCTCAGTCAATCTCAATCACTCTGACACACTCTCAGTCACAATCAATCACTCTTACACACTCACAGTAAGTCTCACATACTCTCACACACTCCCAAACACGCTCACACACTCTCATAAACTCTCACACACTCTCAGTCACTCTCAGTCACTCTCACACATAAGCACATACTCTCAGTCACTGTCATTCACTCTCACACACTCTCACACGCTCTCTGTCACTCTCACCACTCTCAGATACTCGCACACTCTCAATCATTCCGACACACTCTCACACACTCTAACACACACTGTCATACAATCTCACACACACTCACCCACTCTCAGTCACTCCCACACACTCTCAGTCACTCTCACAAATTCTCACACACTCTCACAAACTCTCACACATTCTCAAACACTCTCACACACTCTCACACAATCTCAGTCAGTCTCACATACTCTCACACACTCCCAAAGATGCTCACACATTCTCACACACTCTCACACATACTCACACACTCTCAGTCACTCTCAGCCACACTTACAAACACTCTGTCACTCTCACATACTCTCTGTCACTCTCACACATTATCAGTCACTCTCAGTCACTCTCACACACTCTCAGTCGCTCTCAGTCACTCTCACAGACTCTCACAGACTCTCACACACTCTCACACACTCTCACACACTCTCAGTCACTCTCACACACACGGACACACTCGGTCACACTCTCGCACACACTCTCAGAAACTCTCACACACTCTCAGTCACTCTCAGTCAGTTTCATTCACTCTCAGTCACTCTCAGTCACTCTCACACACTCTCACACACTATCAGTCACTCTCACACACTCTCAGTCACTAGCACACTCTCCCAGTCACTCCCAGTCACTCTCAGTCACTCTCACAAACTCTCAGTCACTCTCACACACTCTCAGTCACTCTCACAATCTGCTAGTCACTCTCAGTCACTGTCAGCCACTCTCACACACTCTCACACACTCTTACACACTCTCACACACTCTCTGTCACTCTCACACACTCTCAGTCACTCTTACACAGTCTCACATACTCTCAGTCACTCTCACACGCTCTCAGCCACTCTCAGTCATTGCACTCACTCTCATTCACTTCCAGTCACTCTCAGTCACTCTGAGTCTCTCTCACACACTCTCAGTCACTCTCAGTCACTCTCACATGCTCTCTGCCACTCTCAGACACTCCCACACACTCTCACACACTCTCAAAAACTCCGACACACTCTCAGTCACTCTTCGTCAATCTCACACACTCTCAGTCACTCTCAGTCACTCTCACACACTCTCAGTCACTCTCAGTCACTCTCAGACACTTTCACACACTCTCACATGCTCTCTGTCACTCTCAGCCACTCCCAGACACTCACACACTCTCAAACACTCCGACACACTCTCACACACTCTCACACGCACTGCCATACACTCTCATACACACTCACACACTCACTGTCACTCTCACACACTCTCAGCCACTCTCACACACTCTCAGTCACACTCAGTCACTCTCCGTCACTCTCAGTCACTCTCAGTCACTCTCACACACTCTCACACGCTATCAGTCACTTTCAGTCACTCTCACACATAAGCACATACTCTCAGTCACTGTCATTCACTCTCACACACTCTCACACACTCTCTGTCACTATCACCACTCTCAGATACTCACACACTCTCAATCATTCCGACACACTATCACACACTTTAACACACACTGTCATGCAATCTCACACACACTCACCCACTCTCAGTCACTCCCACACACTCTCAGTCACTCTCACAAATTCTTACACACTGTCACAAACTCTCACACATTCTCAAACACTCTCACACATTCTCACACACTCTCACACACTCGCACACACTCTCAGTCACTCTCACACTCTCTGAGTCACTATCACACACTCTCAATAGTTCTCACACACTCTGTCACTCTCACACACTCTCACACACTTTCTGTCACTCTCAGTCACTCTCCGCCACTCTCACACACTCTCACACACTCTTTCACACTCTCACACACTCTCACACGCACTTCCATGCACTCTCATACACACTCACACACTCTCTGTCACTCTCACCCACTCTCACACACTCTCAGTCACACTCAGTCACTCTCCGTCACTCTCAGTCACTCTCAGTCACTCTCACACACTCTCACACGCTATCAGTCACTTTCAGCCACTCTCAGACACTCTCTCCCGCGCTTGGTCGCTCTCACACACTCTCAGTCACTGTCAGTCACTCTCAGTCACTGTCAGTTATTCTTACGCTCTCTCAGAAACTCTCAGTCATTCTCAGTCACTCTCACACACTCTCACAAACTTGCAGTCACTCTCAGTCACACTAACACACTCTCAGTCACTATCAGTCACTCTATCACACACTATCAGTCATTCTCAGTCACTCTCACACTCACTCACACAATCTCTCACAATCTCAGTCACTCTCACAGACTCTCACACACTTGCACATACTTTCAGTCACTCTCACACACTCTCACACACTCTCAGTCACTGTCAGCCACATTAACAAACTCTCTGTCACTCTCACAACTCTCTGTCACTCTCACACATTCTCAGTCACTCACACACACTCTCACACACTCTCACACACACTGTCATACACTTTCACACACTCGCAGTCACTATCAGTCACTCTCACACACTCTCACATCCTCTCACACACTCTCAGTCATTCTCAGTCACTCTCAGTCACACTCACACACTCTCAGTCACTCTCACAAACTCTCAAACACGCTCAGTCACTCTCAGCCAATCTCAGTCACTCTGACACACTCTCAGTCACAATCAATCACTCTTACACACTCTCAGTAAGTCTCACATACTCTCACACACTCCCAAACACGCTCACACACTCTCATAAACTCTCACACACTCTCAGTCACTCTCAGTCACTCTCACACATAAGCACATACTCTCAGTCACTGTCATTCACTCTCACACGCTCTCTGTCACTCTCACCACTCTCAGATACTCACACACTCTCAATCATTCCGACACACTCTCACACACTCTAACACACACTGTCATACAATCTCACACACACTCACCCACTCTCAGTCACTCCCACACACTCTCAGTCACTCTCACAAATTCTCACACACTCTCACAAACTCTCACACATTCTCAAACACTCTCACACACTCTCAGACAATCTCAGTCAGTCTCACATACTCTCACACACTCCCAAAGATGCTCACACATTCTCACACACTCTCACACATACTCACACACTCTCAGTCACTCTCAGCCACACTTACAAACACTCTGTCACTCTCACATACTCTCTGTCACTCTCACACATTATCAGTCACTCTCAGTCACTCTCACACACTCTCAGTCGCTCTCAGTCAATCTCACAGACTCTCACAGACTCTCACAGACTCTCACACACTCTCACACACTCTCACACACTCTCAGTCACTCTCAGTCACTCTCACACACACGGACACACTCGGTCACACTCTCACATACTCTCAGTCACTCTCACAGTCACTCTCAGTCACTCTCAGTCACTCTCAGTCACTCTCACACACTCTAAAACACTCTCTGTCACTCTCAGTCACTAGCACACACTCTCAGTCACTTAAATTCACTCTCAGTCACTCTGACTCACTCTCAGTCACTCTCAGTCACTCTCATTCACTCTCACACACACTCACATGCTTGCAGCCACTCTCAGCCACTCCCACACACTCTCACACACTCTCAAACACTCTCAGTCAATCTCAAACACTCTCCCACACTCTCAGTCACTCTTACACACACTCACACGCCCTCAGTCACTCTCAGCCACTCTCAGACACTGTCACCCACTCTCAGTCACTCTCATACATAATGACACACTCTCATTCAACCCCACACACTCTCTATCACTCTCACACATTCTCACACTCTCTCACACACTCGCACACACTCTCAGTCACTCTCACACTCTCTGAGTCACTATCACACACTCTCACACGTTCTCACAAACTCTGTCACTCTCACACACTCTCACACACTTTCTGTCACTCTCAGTCACTCTCAGCCACTCTCACACACTCTCAGTCACTCTTACACACTCTCACACACTCTCACACACTCTCACACACTCTTAGTCACTCTTACACAGTCTCACATACTCTCAGTCCCTCTCACACGCTCTCAGTCACTCTCACACGCTCTCAGTCACTCTCAGTCATTGCACTCACTCTCATTCACTTCCAGTCACTCTCAGACACTCTCAGTCACTCTCACGCACTCTCAGTCACTCTCAGTCACTCTCACACACTCGCAGTCACTCTCATTCTCTCTCACACACTCTCACACGCTCTCAGTAACTCTCAGCCACTCTCAGCCACTCTCACACACTCTCAGTCACTCTCTTCGCTCTCAGTCACTCTCAGTCACTCTCACGCACTCTCAGTCACTCTGACACACTCTCAGTGTCTCTCATTCTCGCTCACACGCTCTCAGTAACTCTCAGACACTCTCACGCACGCTCACACACTCTCAGACCCTCTCACACATTCTCACACGCTGTTTGTCACTCTCTGTCACTCTCACACTCTCTCAGTCACTCTTACACACTCTCACACACTCTCTGTCACTCTCACACTCTCTCAGTCACTCTCAAACACTCTCACACACTCTCAGTCACTCTCAGTCACTCTCAGTCACTCTCACACACTCTCACATGCTCTCTGTCAGTCTCAGCCACTCCCAGACACTCTCACACACTCTCAAACACTCCAACACACTCTCACACACTGTCACACACACTGCCATACACTCTCATACACACTCACACAATCTCGGTCACTCTCACACACTCTCAGTCACTCTCACGCAATCTCCGTCACACTCACACACTCTCAGTCACTCTCAGTCACTCTCACACACTCTCACACACTTTCTGTCACTCTCTGTCACTCTCAGTCACTCTCAGCCACTCTCACACACTCTTTCACACTCTCACACACTCTCACACGCACTGCCATGCACTCTCATACACACTCACACACTCTCTGTCACTCTCACACACTCTCAGCCACTCTCACACACTCTCAGTCACACTCAGTCACTCTCCGTCACTCTCAGTCACTCTCACACACTCTCACACACTCTCACACGCTATCAGTCACTTTCAGCCACTCTCACACACTTTCTGTCACTCTCAGTCACTCTCAGCCACTCTCACACACTCTCACACACTCTTTCACACTCTCACACACTCTCACACGCACTGCCATGCACTCTCATACACACTCACACACTCTCTGTCACTCTCACACACTCTCAGCCACTCGCACACACTCTCAGTCACACTCAGTCACTCTCCGTCACTCTCAGTCACTCTCAGTCACTCTCACACACTCTCACACGCTATCAGTCACTTTCAGCCACTCTCAGACACTCTCTCCCGCTCTTGGTCACTCTCACACACTCTCAGTCACTCTCAGTCACTCTCAGTCACTGTCAGTTATTCTTACGCTCTCTCAGAAACTCTCAGTCATTCTCAGTCACTCTCACACACTCTCACAAACTTGCAGTCACTCTCAGTCACACTAACACACTCTCAGTCACTATCAGTCACTCTATCACACACTATCAGTCATTCTCAGTCACTCTCACACTCACTCACACAATCTCTCACAATCTCAGTCACTCTCACAGAATCTCACACACTTGCACAGACTTTCAGTCACTCTCACACACTCTCACACACTCTCAGTCACTGTCAGCCACATTAACAAACTCTCTGTCACTCTCACAACTCTCTGTCACTCTCACACATTCTCAGTCACTCACACACACTCTCACACACTCTCACACACACTGTCATACACTTTCACACACTCGCAGTCACTATCAGTCACTCTCACACACTCTCACATCCTCTCACACACTCTCAGTCATTCTCAGTCACTCTCAGTCACACTCACACACTCTCAGTCACTCTCACAAACTCTCAAACACGCTCAGTCACTCTCAGTCAATCTCAATCACTCTGACACACTCTCAGTCACAATCAATCACTCTTACACACTCACAGTAAGTCTCACATACTCTCACACACTCCCAAACACGCTCACACACTCTCATAAACTCTCACACACTCTCAGTCACTCTCAGTCACTCTCACACATAAGCACATACTCTCAGTCACTGTCATTCACTCTCACACACTCTCACACGCTCTCTGTCACTCTCACCACTCTCAGATACTCACACACTCTCAATCATTCCGACACACTCTCACACACTCTAACACACACTGTCATACAATCTCACACACACTCACCCACTCTCAGTCACTCCCACACACTCTCAGTCACTCTCACAAATTCTCACACACTCTCACAAACTCTCACACATTCTCAAACACTCTCACATACTCTCACACAATCTCAGTCAGTCTCACATACTCTCACACACTCCCAAAGATGCTCACACATTCTCACACACTCTCACACATACTCACACACTCTCAGTCACTCTCAGCCACACTTACAAACACTCTGTCACTCTCACATACTCTCTGTCACTCTCACACATTATCAGTCACTCTCAGTCACTCTCACACACTCTCAGTCGCTCTCAGTCACTCTCACAGACTCTCACAGACTCTCACACACTCTCACACACTCTCACACACTCTCAGTCACTCTCAGTCACTCTCACACACACGGACACACTCGGTCACACTCTCACATACTCTCAGTCACTCTCACACACTCTCACAGTCACTCTCAGTCACTCTCAGTCACTCTCAGTCACTCTCACACACTCTAAAACACTCTCTGTCACTCTCAGTCACTAGCACACACTCTTAGTCACTTGAAGTCACTCTCAGTCACTCTGACTCACTCTCAGTCAATCTCAGTCACTCTCATTCACTCTCACACACACTCACATGCTTGCAGCCACTCTCAGCCACTCTCACACACTCTCACACACTCTCAGTCACTCTCAGTCAATCTCAAACACTCTCCCACACTCTCAGTCACTCTTACACACACTCACACGCCCTCAGTCACTCTCAGCCACTCTCAGACACTGTCACCCACTCTCAGTCACTCTCATACATAATGACACACTCTCATTCAATCCCACTCACTCTCTATCACTCTCACACATTCTCACACACTCTCACACACTCGCACACACTCTCAGTCACTCTCACACTCTCTGAGTCACTATCACACACTCTCACACGTTCTCACACACTCTGTCAAACTCACACACTCTCACACACTTTCTGTCACTCTCAGTCACTCTCAGCCACTCTCACACACTCTTTCACACTCTCACACACTCTCTATCACTCTCACACACACTCAGTGACTCTTACACAGTCTCACATACTCTCAGTCACTCTCTTACGCTCTCAGTTACTCTCACACGCTCTCAGTCACTCTCAGTCATTGCACTCACTCTCATTCACTTCCAGTCACTCTCAGACACTCTGAGTCTCTCTCAGACACTCTCAGTCACTCTCACACACTCTCAGTCACTCTCAGTCACTCTCACACACTCTCAGTCACTCTCACACACTCACAGTCACTCTCATTCTCTCTCACACACTCTCACACGCTCTCAGTAACTCTCAGCCACTCTCAGCCACTCTCACACACTCTCAGTCATTCTCTGTCGCTCTCAGTCACTCTCAGTCACTCTCACGCACTCTCAGTCACTCTGACACACTGTCAGTCACTCTCATTCTCGCTCACACGCTCTCAGTAACTCTCAGACACTCTCACGCACGCTCACACACTCTCAGACCCTCTCACACACTCTCACACGCTGTTTGTCACTCTCTGTCACTCTCACACTCTCTCAGTCACACATAAACACTCTTAGTCACTCTCAGTCACTCTCACACTCTCTCAGTCACTCTCAAACACTCTCAGTCACTCTCAGTCACTCTCACACACTCTCAGTCACTCACACACACTTTCAGTCACTCTCAGTTACTAAGCGTCACTAACAGACACTCTGACACGCACTCAGTCAATCTCAGTCAAATTGACACACTCTCAGTCACAATCAATCACTCACACACACTCTCAGTAAGTCTCACATACTCTCACACAGTCCCAATCATGCTCAAACACTCTCACACACTCTCATACACTCTCAGTCACTCTCAGTCACTCTCAGTCACTCTCACACACTCTCATAAACTCTCAGTCACTCTCAGTCACTCTCAGTAACTCTCAGTCACTCTCAGTCACTCTGACACACTATTACACACTCTCAGTCACTCTCATTCACTCTTACACACTTTCACAGGCTCTCTGTCACTCTCAGCCACTCCCAGACACTCTCACACACTCTCAAACACTCTGACACACTCTCACACACTCTCACACACACTGTCATACACTCTCATACACATTCACACCCTCTCTGTCACTCTCAAACACTTTCACGCACTCTCAGTCACTCTCACACACTCGCAGTCCCTGTCACACACTCTCACACACTCCGACACACTCTCACACTCTCTCAGTCACTCTCAGTCACTCTCACACACTCGCACAAACTCTTAGTCACTCTCACACACTCTGAGTCAATCTCACACACTCTCACACATTCTCACAAACTCTCTGCCACTCTCATACATTGTTAGTCACTGTCACACACACTCTCACACACTCTCACACACGCTCTTCACTCTCTGTCACTCTCACACACTCCAACACACTTTCAGTCACTCTCAGTCACTAAGTGTCACTAACAGTCACTCTGACACACACTCAGTCAATCTCAGTCAAATTGACACACTCTCAGTCACAATCAATCACTCACACACACTCTCAGTAAGTCTCACATACTCTCGCAAAGCCCCAATCACGCTCACAACATTCTCACACTCTCTCATACACTCTCAGTCACTCTCAGTCACTCTAAGTCACTCTCTGTCACTCTCACACACTATCACACACTCCCAGTCACTCTCAGTCACTCTCATTCACTCTCACACACTCTCAGTCACTCTCACACACTCTCAGTCACTCTCACACACTCGCAGTCACTCTTATTCTCACCCACACACTCTCACACGCTCTCAGTAACTCTCAGCCACTCTCAAACACTCTCAGTCACTCTCTGTCGCTCTCAGTCACTCTCATGCACTCTCAGTCACTCTGACACACTCTCAGTCACTTTCATTCTCGCTCACACACTCTCAGTAACTATCAGACACTCTCCCGCACTCTCACACACTCTCACACACATTCTGTCACTCTCTGTGACTCTCTGTCACTCTTACACTCTCTCAGTCACTCTTTCACACTCTCAGTCACTCTCAGTCACTCTCAGTCACTCTCAGTCACTCTCACACTCTCAGTCACTCTTACACACTCTCAAACACTCTCAGTCACTCTCACACGCTCTCAGTCACTTTCAGTCATTGCACTCACTCTCAGTCACTTCCAGTCACTCTCAGTCACTCTCAGTAACTCTCAGCCACTCTCAGACACTCTCACACACTCTAAGTCACGCTCTGTTGCTCTCAGTCACTCTCATTCTCTCTCACACACTCTCACACGCTCTCTGTAACTTTCACACACTCTCACACACTCTCACACACTCTCACACACTCTCACACACTCTCTGTCACTCTCTGTGACTCTCTGTTACTCTTACACTCTCTCAGTCACTCTTACACACTCTCAGTCACTCTCAGTCACTCTCACTCACTCTCACACTCTCAGTCACTCTTACACACTCTCACACACTCTCAGTCACTCTCACACACTCTCAGTCACTTTCAGTCACTCTTAGACACTCTCAGTCACTCTCACACTCTCTCACACACCCTCAGTCACTCTCAGACATACTCAGACACTCTCACACATACTCACAGACTCTCAGTCAATCCCACACCCTCTCCATCTCTCTCACGCATTCTCAAATACTCTCACACACTCTCACACACTCGCACGCACACTCAGTCACTCTCAGTCACTTTCACACTCTATCACACACTCTCAGTCACTCTCACTCACTCTCATTCACACTCATTCACTCTCATACTCTCTCACACACTCTCACTCACTCTCACGACCTCTCACAAATTCTCACACACTCTCTGTCACTCTCACAAACTCTCTGTCACTCTCACACATTCTCACACACTCGCACAAACTCTCAGTCACTCTCAGTCACTCTCACACACACTCACACACTCGCACAAACTCTCAGTCACTCGCACACACCATCAGTTACTCTCACACACTCTCACACACTCTGACACACACTGACATAAACACTCACACACTCTCAGTCACTCTCACACACTCTCACACACTCTCACACACTCTCAGTCACTCACACACTCTCACACTCTCGCACAAACTCTCAGTCAACCGCACACACAATCAGTCACTCTCACACACTCTCACACACTCTGACACACTCTGACACACACTCACACACACTCAGTCACTCTCAGTCACTCTCACATGCTCTCAGTCACTCTCAGTCACTCTCTGTCACTCTCGGTTACTAGCACACTCTCTCAGTCACTCTCAGTTACTCTCACTGACTCTGAATCTCTCTCAGACACTCTTACACATTCTCAAACACTCTCTGTCACTCTCAGTCACTCTCAGTCACTCACAGTCTATCTTACACACTCTCAGTCACTGTCAGTCACTATCAGTCACTCTCACACACTCTCAGTCACTATCAGCCATTCTCAGACACTCTCAGTCACTCTCGCGCATTCTCAGTCACTTTCACACACTCTCACACACCCTCACCCACTCTCACACATGCTCATGAACACTGTCATACACACTCACACACACTCAGTCATTCTCAGTCTCTCTCAGTCACTCTCAGTCACTCTCAGTCACTCTCAGTCACTCTCACATACTCTCAGTCACTCTCAGTCACTCTCACAGACTCTCACACACTCTCACACACTCTCACACACTCTCAGTCACTCTCAGTCACTCTCACACACACGGAAACGCTCAGACACACTCTCACATACTCTCAGTCACTCTCAGTCACTCTCAGTCACTCTCACACACTCTCAGTCACTCTCAGTCACTCTCAGTCACTCTCACACACTCTCACACACTCTCAAACACTCCGACACACTCTCAGTCACTCTTAGTTACTCTCACACACTCTCAGTCACTCTCAGTCACTCTCACACATGCTCACACAATCTCAGTCACTCTCACATACTCTGAGTCACTCTCAAACGCTCTCACACATTCTCACAAACTCTCTGTCACTCTCACACACTGTTAGTCACTGTCAGTCACTCTCACACACTGTCACACACGCTCTGCCACTCTCAGTCACTCACACACTCTCACACACTTTCTGTCACTCTCTGTGACTCTCTGTCACTCTTACACTCTCTCAGTCACTCTTACACACTCTCAGTCACTCTCAGTCACTCTCAGTCACTCTCAGTCACTCTCACACTCTCAGTCACTCTTACACACTCTCAAACACTCTCAGTCACTCTCACACGCTCTCAGTCACTTTCAGTCATTGCACTCACTCTCAGTCACTTCCAGTCACTCTCAGTCACTCTCAGTAACTCTCAGCCACTCTCAGACACTCTCACACACTCTAAGTCACGCTCTGTTGCTCTCAGTCACTCTCATTCTCTCTCACACACTCTCACACGCTCTCTGTAACTTTCACACACTCTCACACACTCTCACACACTCTCACACACTCTCACACACTCTCTGTCACTCTCTGTGACTCTCTGTTACTCTTACACTCTCTCAGTCACTCTTACACACTCTCAGTCACTCTCAGTCACTCTCACTCACTCTCACACTCTCAGTCACTCTTACACACTCTCACACACTCTCAGTCACTCTCACACACTCTCAGTCACTTTCAGTCACTCTCAGACACTCTCAGTCACTCTCACACTCTCTCACACGCCCTCAGTCACTCTCAGACATACTCAGACACTCTCACACATACTCACAGACTCTCAGTCAATCCCACACCCTCTCCATCTCTCTCACGCATTCTCAAATACTCTCACACACTCTCACACACTCGCACGCACACTCAGTCACTCTCAGTCACTTTCACACTCTATCACACACTCTCAGTCACTCTCACTCACTCTCATTCACACTCATTCACTCTCATACTCTCTCACACACTCTCACTCACTCTCACGACCTCTCACAAATTCTCACACACTCTCTGTCACTCTCACAAACTCTCTGTCACTCTCACACATTCTCACACACTCGCACAAACTCTCAGTCACTCTCAGTCACTCTCACACACACTCACACACTCGCACAAACTCTCAGTCACTCGCACACACCATCAGTTACTCTCAGTCACTCTCACACACTCTCACACACTCTCACACACTCTCAGTCACTCACACACTCTCACACTCTCGCACAAACTCTCAGTCAACCGCACACACAATCAGTCACTCTCACACACTCTCACACACTCTGACACACTCTGACACACACTCACACACACTCAGTCACTCTCAGTCACTCTCACATGCTCTCAGTCACTCTCAGTCACTCTCTGTCACTCTCGGTTACTAGCACACTCTCTCAGTCACTCTCAGTTACTCTCACTGACTCTGAATCTCTCTCAGACACTCTTACACATTCTCAAACACTCTCTGTCACTCTCAGTCACTCTCAGTCACTCACAGTCTATCTTACACACTCTCAGTCACTGTCAGTCACTATCAGTCACTCTCACACACTCTCAGTCACTATCAGCCATTCTCAGACACTCTCAGTCACTCTCGCGCATTCTCAGTCACTTTCACACACTCTCACACACCCTCACCCACTCTCACACATGCTCATGAACACTGTCATACACACTCACACACACTCAGTCATTCTCAGTCTCTCTCAGTCACTCTCAGTCACTCTCAGTCACTCTCAGTCACTCTCACATACTCTCAGTCACTCTCAGTCACTCTCACAGACTCTCACACACTCTCACACACTCTCAGTCACTCTCAGTCACTCTCACACACACGGAAACGCTCAGACACACTCTCACATACTCTCAGTCACTCTCAGTCACTCTCAGTCACTCTCACACACTCTCAGTCACTCTCAGTCACTCTCAGTCACTCTCACACACTCTCACACACTCTCAAACACTCCGACACACTCTCAGTCACTCTTAGTTACTCTCACACACTCTCAGTCACTCTCAGTCACTCTCACACATGCTCACACAATCTCAGTCACTCTCACATACTCTGAGTCACTCTCAAACGCTCTCACACATTCTCACAAACTCTCTGTCACTCTCACACACTGTTAGTCACTGTCAGTCACTCTCACACACTGTCACACACGCTCTGCCACTCTCAGTCACTCACACACTCTCACACACTTTCAGTCACTCTCAGTCACTAAGAGTCACAAACAGTCACTCTGACACACACTCAGTCTATCTCAGTCAAATTGACACATTCTCAGTCACAATCAATCACTCACACACACTCTCAGTAAGTCTCACATACTCTCACACAGTCCCAATCATGCTCAAACACTCTCACACAATTTCATACACTCTCAGTCACTCCCAGACACTCTCACACAATCTCAAACACTCCGACACACCCTCAGTCACTCTCAGTCACTCTAAAAACACTCTCAGTCACTCACAGTCACTCTCCGACACTCTCACACACTCTCACATGCTCTCTGTCACTCTCAGCCACTCCTTGACACTCTCACACACTCTCAAACACTCCGACACACACTCACACACTCTCACACACACTGCCATACACTCTCATACACACTCACACACTCTCTGTAGCTCTCACACACTCTCAGCCACTCTCACACGCTCTCAGTCACACTCAGTCACTCTCAGTCACTCTCACACACTCTCACACGCTATCAGTCACTTTCAGCCACTCTAAGACACTCTCACACACTCTTGGTCACTCTCACACACTCTCAGTCACTCTCGCACACTCTCACACATGCTCACACACTCTCAGTCACTCTCACATACTCTGAGTCAATCTCAAACACTCTCACACATTCTCACAAACTCTCTGTCACTCTCACACACTGTTCGTCACTGTCAGTCACTCTCACACACTGTCACACACGCTCTGTCACTCTCAGTCACTCATACACTCTCACACACTTTCAGTCACTCTCAGTCACTAAGCGTCACTAACAGTCACTCTGACACACACTCAGTCAATCTCAGTCAAATTGACACACTCTCAGTCACAATCAATCACTCACACACACTCTCAGTAAGTCTCACATACTCTCATACAGTCCCAATCATGCTCAAACACTCTCACACACTCTCATACACTCTCAGTCACTCTCAGTCACTCTCACACACTCTCAGTCACTCTCAGTCACTCTCACACACTATCACAGAATCTCAGTCACTCTCAGTCACTCTCATTCACTCTCACACACTTTCACATGCTCTCTGTCTCTCTCAGCCACTCCCAGACACTCTCACACACTCTCAAACACTCTGACACACTCTCACACATTCTCACACACGCTGTCATACACTCTCATACACACTCATACACTCTCTGTCACTCTCACACACTCTCAGTCACTCTCACACACTCTCAGTCACTCTCACACACTCTCAGTCACTCTCACAGACTCTCAGTCACTCTCACACACTCTCACACACTCTCACACACTCTCACACACTCGCACAAACTCATAGTCACTCTCACACACTCTGAGTCACTCTCACACACTCTCACACATTCTCACAAACTCTCCGTCACTCTCACACATTGTTAGTCACTCTCAGTCACACTCACACACTCTCACACACTTTCAGTCACTCTCAATCACTAAGCGTCACAAACAGTCACTCTGACACACACTCAGTCAATCTCATTCAAATTGACACACACTCAGTCACAATCAATCACTCTCACACACTATCACACACTCTCAGTCACTCTCATTCACTCTCATTCACTCTCAGTCACTCTCTGTCGCTCTCAGCCACTTCCAGACACACTCATACACTCTCAAACACTCCGACACACTCTCACACATGCTCACACACACTGTTATGCACTCTCATACACACTCACACTCTCCCAGTCACTCTCACACACTCTCAGTCACTCTCAGTCACTCTCACACACTCTCACACACTCTCACACAGACTCACACGCTCTCACACACTCGCACACACTCTCAGTCACTCTCACACACTTTGAGTCACTCTCACACACTCTCACACATTCTCACAAACACTCTGTCACTCTCACACACTGTCAGTCACTGTCAGTCACGCTCACACACTGTCACACACGCTCTGTCACTCTCAGTCACACTCACACACTTTCAGTCACTCACAGTCATTAAGAGTCACTAACTGTCACTCTCACACACACTCAGTCAATTTCAATCTCTCTGACACACTCTCAGTAAGTCTAACATACTCTCACACACTCCCAAACACGCTCACACAATCTCACACACTCTCATACACTCTCACATACAAAGTCACTCTCATTCACTCTCAGTCAGTCTCAGTCACCCTCACACACTATCACATACTCTCAGTCACTCTCAGTCACTCTCAGTCACTCACATTCAGTCTCACACACTCTCAAACACTCTCACACAAACTGTCATACACTCTCACATACACTCACATGCTCTCAGTCACTCCCACACACTCTCAGTCACTCTCACACATTCTCACACACTCTCACAAATTCTCACACATTCTCACACACTCTCACACACTCTCACACACTTTCAGACACCCTCAGTTACTCTCACTAACTCTTTGTCACTCTCGCATATTCTCAATCATTCTCACACACTCTCACACATACACACACACTCTCACACACGCTCACAAACATTGTCATACTCTCTCACAAACTCTCAGTTACTCTCAGTCACTCTCACACGCTCTCACGTCATCTCACACAATCTCAGTCATTCTCAGTCACTCTCAGTCACTCTCACGCACTCTCACGCACTCTCAGTCACTCTCATGCACTCTCACACACTCGCACACACACTCAGACATTCTCACACACTCTCAGTCACTTTCAGTCACTCTCAGTCACTCTCAGTCACTCTCAGTCACTCTCAGTCTCTCTCACACACTCTCACACACTCTCACACAATCTCAGTCACTCTCACACACTCTCAGTCACTAGCACACACACCCAGTCACTCCCAGTCACTCTCAATCACTATGAGTCTCTCTCACACACTCTCAGTCACTCTCAGTCACACTCAGTCACTCTCATACACTCTCACAAACTCTCAGTCACTCTCACACACTCTCAGTCACTCTCACACTCTTTCAGTAACTCTCAGTCACTCTCATTCACTCTCACACACTCCAACAAGCTCTCAGTCTCTCTCAGCCACTCTCACACACTCTAACACACTCTCAGCCACTCTCAGTCACTCTCAGTCACTCTCAGTCACTCTCACACACTCTCAGTCACTCTTACACACTCTCACACACTCTCTGTCACTCTCACACAATCTTAGTCACTCTTACACAGTCTCACATACTCTCAGTCCCTCTCACACGCTCTCAGTCACTCTCACACGCTCTCAGTCACTCTCAGTCATTGCACTCACTCTCAGTCACTTCCAGTCACTCTCAGTCACTCTGAGTCTCTCTCAGACAGTCTCAGTCACTCTCACACACTCTCAGTCACGCTCTGTTGCTCTCAGTCACTCTCATTCTATCTCACACACTCTCACACGCTCTCTGTAACTCTCACACACTCTCACACACTCTCACACACACTGCCATACACTCTCATACACACTCACACACTCTCTGTAGCTCTCACACACTCTCAGCCACTCTCACACGCTCTCAGTCACACTCAGTCACTCTTAGTCACTCTCAGTCACTCTCACACACTCTCACACGCTATCAGTCACTTTCAGCCACTCTAAGACACTCTCACCCACTCTTGGTCACTCTCACACACTCTCAGTCACTCTCGCACACTCTCACACATGCTCACACACTCTCAGTCACTCTCACATACTCTGAGTCAATCTCAAACACTCTCACACATTCTCACAAACTCTCTGTCACTCTCACACACTGTTCGTCACTGTCAGTCACTCTCACACACTGTCACACACACTCTGTCACTCTCAGTCACTCATACACTCTCACACACTTTCAGTCACTCTCAGTAACTAAGCGTCACTAACAGTCACTCTGACACACACTCAGTCAATCTCAGTCAAATTGACACACTCTCAGTCACAATCAATCACTCACACACACTCTCAGTAAGTCTCACATACTCTCATACAGTCCCAATCATGCTCAAACACTCTCACACACTCTCATACACTCTCAGTCACTCTCAGTCACTCTCACACACTCTCAGTCACTCTCAGTCACTCTCACACACTATCACAGACTCTCAGTCACTCTCAGTCACTCTCATTCACTCTCACACACTTTCACATGCTCTCTGTCTCTCTCAGCCACTCCCAGACACTCTCACACACTCTCAAACACTCTGACACACTCTCACACATTCTCACACACGCTGTCATACACTCTCATACACACTCATACACTCTCTGTCACTCTCACAGACTCTCAGTCACTCTCACACACTCTCAGTCACTCTCACACACTCTCAGTCACTCTCAGTCACTCTCACAGACTCTCAGTCACTCTCACACACTCTCACACACTCTCACACACTCTCACACACTCGCACAAACTCATAGTCACTCTCACACACTCTGAGTCACTCTCACACACTCTCACACATTCTCACAAACTCTCCGTCACTCTCACACATTGTTAGTCACTCTCAGTCACACTCACACACTCTCACACACTTTCAGTCACTCTCAATCACTAAGCGTCACAAACAGTCACTCTGACACACACTCAGTCAATCTCATTCAAATTGACACACACTCAGTCACAATCAATCACTCTCACACACTATCACACACTCTCAGTCACTCTCATTCACTCGCATTCACTCTCAGTCACTCTCTGTCGCTCACAGCCACTTCCAGACACACTCATACACTCTCAAACACTCCGACACACTCTCACACACGCTCACACACACTGTCATGCACTCTCATACACACTCACACTCTCCCAGTCACTCTCACACACTCTCAGTCACTCTCAGTCACTCTCACACACTCTCACACACTCTCAAACACTCTCAGTCACTCTCACACACTCGAACACACTCCCAGTCACTCTTACACACTCTCTGTCACTCTCAGGCACTCTCACACACTCTCACGCACTCTCACACAGACTCACACGCTCTCACACACTCGCACACACTCTCAGTCACTCTCACACACTTTGAGTCACTCTCACACACTCTCACACATTCTCACAAACACTCTGTCACTCTCACACAATGTCAGTCACTGTCAGTCACGCTCACACACTGTCACACACGCTCTGTCACTCTCAGTCACACTCACACACTTTCAGTTACTCACAGTCACTAAGAGTCACTAACTGTCACTCTCACACACACTCAGTCAATTTCAATCTCTCTGACACACTCTCAGTAAGTCTAACATACTCTCACACACTCCCAAACACGCTCACACAATCTCACACACTCTCATACACTCTCACATACAAAGTCACTCTCATTCACTCTCAGTCAGTCTCAGTCACCCTCACACACTATCACATACTCTCAGTCACTCTCAGTCACTCTCAGTCACTCACATTCAGTCTCACACACTCTCAAACACTCTCACACAAACTGTCATACACTCTCACATACACTCACATGCTCTCAGTCACTCCCACACACTCTCAGTCACTCTCACACATTCTCACACACTCTCACAAATTCTCACACATTCTCACACACTCTCACACACTCTCACACACTTTCAGACACCCTCAGTTACTCTCACTAACTCTTTGTCACTCTCGCATATTCTCAATCATTCTCACACACTCTCACACATACACACACACTCTCACACACGCTCACAAACATTGTCATACTCTCTCACAAACTCTCAGTTACTCTCAGTCACTCTCACACGCTCTCACGTCATCTCACACAATCTCAGTCATTCTCAGTCACTCTCAGAAACTCTCACGCACTCTCACGCACTCTCAGTCACTCTCATGCACTCTCACACACTCGCACACACACTCAGACATTCTCACACACTCTCAGTCACTCTCAGTCACTTTCAGTCATTCTCAGTCACTCTCAGTCACTCTCAGTCACTCTCAGTCTCTCTCACACACTCTCACACACTCTCACACAATCTCAGTCACTCTCACACACTCTCAGTCACTAGCACACACACCCAGTCACTCCCAGTCACTCTCAATCACTATGAGTCTCTCTCACACACTCTCAGTCACTCTCAGTCACACTCAGTCACTCTCATTCACTCTCACAAACTCTCAGTCACTCTCACACACTCTCAGTCACTCTCACACACTTTCAGTAACTCTCAGTCACTCTCATTCACTCTCACACACTCCAACAAGCTCTCAGTCACTCTCAGCCACTCTCACACACTCTAACACACTCTCAGCCACTCTCAGTCACTCTCAGTCACTCTCAGTCACTCTCACACACTCTCAGTCACTCTTACACACTCTCACACACTCTCTGTCACTCTCACACAATCTTAGTCACTCTTACACAGTCTCAGATACTCTCAGTCCCTCTCACACGCTCTCAGTCACTCTCACACGCTCTCAGTCACTCTCAGTCATTGCACTCACTCCCAGTCACTTCCAGTCACTCTCAGTCACTCTGAGTCTCTCTCGGACAGTCTCAGTCACTCTCACAGACTCTCAGTCACGCTCTGTTGCTCTCAGTCACTCTCATTCTCTCTCACACACTCTCACACGCTCTCTGTAACTCTCACACACTCTCACACACTCTCACACACTCTCACACACTCTCTGTCACTCTCTGTGACTCTCTGTCACTCTTACACTCTCTCAGTCACTCTTACACACTCTCAGTCACTCTCAGTCACTCTCAGTCACTCTCACACTCTCAGTCACTCTTACACACTCTCAAACACTCTCAGTCACTCTCACACGCTCTCAGTCACTTTCAGTCATTGCACTCACTCTCAGTCACTTCCAGTCACTCTCAGTCACTCTCAGTAACTCTCAGCCACTCTCAGACACTCTCACACACTCTAAGTCACGCTCTGTTGCTCTCAGTCACTCTCATTCGCTCTCACACACTCTCACACGCTCTCTGTAACTTTCACACACTCTCACACACTCTCACACACTCTCACACACTCTCACACACTCTCTGTCACTCTCTGTGACTCTCTGTGACTCTTACACTCTCTCAGTCACTCTTACACACTCTCAGTCACTCTCTGTCACTCTCAGTCACTCTCACACTCTCAGTCACTCTTACACACTCTCACACACTCTCAGTCACTCTCACACGCCCTCAGTCACTCTCAGACATACTCAGACACTCTCACACATACTCACAGACTCTCAGTCAATCCCACACCCTCTCCATCTCTCTCACGCATTCTCAAATACTCTCACACACTCTCACACACTCGCACGCACACTCAGTCACTCTCACACTCTCTGAGTCACTCTCACACTCTCTCACACATTCTCACACACTCTCTTTCACACTGTCACATACACTCAGTCAATCTCAGTCACTCTGAGATACTCTCAGTCACAATCGATCACTCTCACACATTCTCAGTGACTCTCACAGACTCTCACACACTCCCAAACACGCTTACACACTCACACACACTCTCATACACTCTCACACGCCCTCAGTCACTCTCAGTCACTTTCACACTCTATCACACACTCTCAGTCACTCTCACTCACTCTCATTCACACTCATTCACTCTCATACTCTCTCACACACTCTCACTCACTCTCACGACCTCTCACAAATTCTCACAAACTCTCTGTCACTCTCACACATTCTCACACACTCGCACAAACTCTCAGTCACTCTCAGTCACTCTCACACACACTCGCACACTCGCACAAACTCTCAGTCACTCGCACACACCATCAGTTACTCTCACACACTCTCACACACTCTGACACACACTGACATAAACACTCACACACTCTCAGTCACTCTCACACACTCTCACACACTCTCACACACTCTCAGTCACTCACACACTCTCACACTCTCGCACAAACTCTCAGTCACCCGCACACACAATCAGTCACTCTCACACATTCTCACACACTCTGACACACACTCACACACACTCAGTCACTCTCAGTCACTCTCAGTCACTCTCACACGCTCTCAGTCACTCTCAGTCACTCTCTGTCATTCTCGGTTACTAGCACACTCTCTGTCACTCTCAGTCACTCTCAGTCACTCACAGTCTATCTTACACACTCTCAGTCACTGTCAGTCACTATCAGTCACTCTCACACACTCTCAGTCACTATCAGCCATTCTCAGACACTCTCAGTCACTCTCGCGCATTCTCAGTCACTTTCACACACTCTCATACACCCTCACCCACTCTCACACTGCTCATGAACACTGTCATACACACTCACACACACTCAGCCATTCTCAGTCTCTCTCAGTCTCTCTCAGTCACTCTCAGTCACTCTCAGTCACACTCACATACTCTCAGTCACTCTCAGTCACTCTCACAGACTCTCACACACTCTCACACACTCTCAGTCACTCTCAGTCACTCTCACACACACGGAAACGCTCAGACACACTCTCACATACTCTCAGTCACTCTCAGTCTCTCTCACACACTCTCAGTCACTCTCAGTCTCTCTCAGTCACTCTCACACACTCTCAGTCACTCTCAGTCACTCTCACACACTCTCACACACTCTCAAACACTCCGACACACTCTCAGTCACTCTTAGTTACTCTCACACACTCTCAGTCACTCTCAGTCACTCTCACACATGCTCACACACTCTCAGTCACTCTCACATACTCTGAGTCACTCTCAAACACTCTCACACATTCTCACAAACTCTCTGTCACTCTCACACACTGTTAGTCACTGTCAGTCACTGTCAGTCACTCTCACACACTGTCACACACGCTCTGCCACTCTCAGTCACTCACACACCCTCACACACTTTCAGTCACTCTCAGTCACTAAGAGTCACAAACAGTCATTCTGACACACAATCAGTCTATCTCAGTCAAATTGACACACTCTCAATCACAATCAATCACTCACACACACTCTCAGTAAGTCTCACATACTCTCACACAGTCCCAATCATGCTCAAACACTCTCACACAATTTCATACACTCTCAGTCACTCCCAGACACTCTCACACAATCTCAAACACTCCGACACACCCTCAGTCACTCTCAGTCACTCTAAAAACACTCTCAGTCACTCTCAGTCACTCGCAGACACTCTCACACACTCTCACATGCTCTCTGTCACTCTCAGCTACTCCCAGACACTCTCACTCACTCTCAAACACTCCGACACACACTCACACACTCTCACACACACTGCCATACACTCTCATACACACTCACAAACTCTCTGTAGCTCTCACACACTCTCAGCCACTCTCACACGCTCTCAGTCACACTCAGTCACTCTCAGTCACTCTCAGTCACTCTCACACACTCTCACACGCTATCAGTCACTTTCAGCCACTCTAAGACACTCTCACACACTCTTGGTCACTCTCACACACTCTCAGTCACTCTCGCACACTCTCACACATGCTCACACACTCTCACACACTCTCAAACACTCCGACACACTCTCAGTCACTCTTAGTTACTCTCACACACTCTCAGTCACTCTCAGTCACTCTCACACATGCTCACACACTCTCAGTCACTCTCACATACTCTGAGTCACTCTCAAACACTCTCACACATTCTCACAAACTCTCTGTCACTCTCACACACTGTTAGTCACTGTCAGTCACTCTCACACACTGTCACACACGCTCTGCCACTCTCAGTCACTCACACACTCTCACACACTTTCAGTCACTCTCAGTCACTAAGAGTCACAAACAGTCACTCTGACACACACTCAGTCTATCTCAGTCAAATTGACACACTCTCAATCACAATCAATCACTCACACACACTCTCAGTAAGTCTCACATACTCTCACACAGTCCCAATCATGCTCAAACACTCTCACACAATTTCATACACTCTCAGTCACTCCCAGACACTCTCACACAATCTCAAACACTCCGACACACCCTCAGTCACTCTCAGTCACTCTAAAAACACTCTCAGTCACTCTCAGTCACTCGCAGACACTCTCACACACTCTCACATGCTCTCTGTCACTCTCAGCCACTCCCAGACACTCTCACTCACTCTCAAACACTCCGACACACACTCACACACTCTCACACACACTGCCATACACTCTCATACACACTCACAAACTCTCTGTAGCTCTCACACACTCTCAGCCACTCTCACACGCTCTCAGTCACACTCAGTCACTCTCAGTCACTCTCAGTCACTCTCACACACTCTCACACGCTATCAGTCACTTTCAGCCACTCTAAGACACTCTCACACACTCTTGGTCACTCTCACACACTCTCAGTCACTCTCGCACACTCTCACACATGCTCACACACTCTCAGTCACTCACACATACTCTGAGTCAATCTCAAACACTCTCACACATTCTCACAAACTCTCTGTCACTCTCACACAATGTTCGTCACTGTCAGTCACTCTCACACACTGTCACACACGCTCTGTCACTCTCAGTCACTCACACACTCTCACACACTTTCAGTCACTCTCAGTAACTAAGCGTCACTAACAGTCACTCTGACACACACTCAGTCAATCTCAGTCAAATTGACACACTCTCAGTCACAATCAATCACTCACACACACTCTCAGTAAGTCTCACATACTCTCACACAGTCCCAATCATGCTCCAACACTCTCACACACTCTCATACACTCTCAGTCACTCTCAGTCACTCTCACACACTCTCAGTCACTCTCAGTCACTCTCACACACTATCACAAACTCTCAGTCACTCTCAGTCACTCTCATTCACTCTCACACACTTTCACATGCTCTCTGTCACTCTCAGCCACTCCCAGACACTCTCACACACTCCCAAACACTCTGACACACTCTCACACATTCTCACACACGCTGTCATACACTCTCACACACACTCATACACTCTCTGTCACTCTCACACACTCTCAGTCACTCTCACACACTCTCAGTCACTCTCAGTCACTCTCACACACTCTCACAGACTCTCAGTCACTCTCACACAATCTCACACACTCTCACACACTCTCACACACTCTCACACACTCGCACAAACTCATAGTCACTCTCACACACTCTGAGTCACTCTCACACACTCTCACACATTCTCACAAACTCTCTGTCACTCTCACACATTGTTAGTCACTGTCAATCACTCTCACACAATGTCACACACGCTCTTCACTCTCAGTCAAACTCACACACTCTCACACACTCTCACACACTTTCAGTCACTCTCAATCATTAAGCGTCACAAACAGTCACTCTGACACACACTCAGTCAATCTCATTCAAATTGACACACATTCAGTCACAATCAATCACTCTCACACACTATCACACACTCTCAGTCACTCTTATTCACTCTCATTCACTCTCAGTCACTCTCTGTCACTCACAGCCACTTCCAGACACACTCATACACTCTCAAACACTCCGACACACTCTCACACACGCTCACACACACTGTCATGCACTCTCATACACACTCACACTCTCCCAGTCACTCTCACACACTCTCAGTCACTCTCAGTCACTCTCACACACTCTCACACACTCTCAAACACTCTCAGTCACTCTCACACACTCAAACACACTCCCAGTCAATCTTACACACTGTCTGTCACTCTCAGGCACTCTCACGCACTCTCACACAGACTCACACGCTCTCACACACTCGCACACACTCTCAGTCACTCTCACACACTTTGAGTCACTCTCACACACTCTCACACATTCTCACAAACACTCTGTCACTCTCACACACTGTCAGTCACTGTCAGTCACGCTCACACACTGTCACACACGCTCTGTCAGTCTCAGTCACACTCACACACTTTCAGTTACTCACAGTCACTAAGAGTCACTAACTGTCACTCTCACACACACTCAGTCAATTTCAATCTCTCTGACACACTCTCAGTAAGTCTAACATACTCTCACACACTCCCAAACACGCTCACACAATCTCACACACTCTCATACACTCTCACATACAAAGTCACTCTCATTCACTCTCATTCACTCTCAGTCACTCTCTGTCGCTCTCAGCCACTTCCAGACACACTCATACACTCTCAAACACTCCGACACACTCTCACACACGCTCACACACACTGTCATGCACTCTCATACACACTCACACTCTCCCAGTCACTCTCACACACTCTCAGTCACTCTCAGTCACTCTCACACACTCTCACACACTCTCAAACACTCTCAGTCACTCTCACACACTCGAACACACTCCCAGTCACTCTTACACACTCTCTGTCACTCTCAGGCACTCTCACACACTCTCACGCACTCTCACACGACTCACACGCTCTCACACACTCGCACACACTCTCAGTCACTCTCACACACTTTGAGTCACTCTCACACACTCTCACACATTCTCACAAACACTCTGTCACTCTCACACACTGTCAGTCACTGTCAGTCACGCTCACACACTGTCACACACGCTCTGTCACTCTCAGTCACACTCACACACTTTCAGTCACTCACAGTCACTAAGAGTCACTAACTGTCACTCTCACACACACTCAGTCAATTTCAATCTCTCTGACACACTCTCAGTAAGTCTAACATACTCCCACAGACTCCCAAACACGCTCACACAATCTCACACACTTTCATACACTCTCACATACAAAGTCACTCTCATTCACTCTCAGTCAGTCTCAGTCACCCTCACACACTATCACATACTCTCAGTCACTCTCAGTCACTCTCAGTCACTCACATTCAGTCTCACACACTCTCAAACACTCTCACACAAACTGTCATACACTCTCACATACACTCACATGCTCTCAGTCACTCCCACACACTCTCAGTCACTCTCACACATTCTCACACTCTCACAAATTCTCACACATTCTCACACACTCTCACACACTCTCACACACTTTCAGACACCCTCAGTTACTCTCACTAACTCTTTGTCACTCTCGCATACTCTCAATCATTCTCACACACTCTCACACATACACACACACTCTCACACACGCTCACAAACATTGTCATACTCTCTCACAAACTCTCAGTTACTCTCAGTCACTCTCACACGCTCTCACGTCATCTCACACAATCTCAGTCATTCTCAGTCACTCTCAGTCACTCTCACACACTCTCAGTCACTCTCAAGCACTCTCACACACTCGCACACACACTCAGACATTCTCACACACTCTCAGTCACTCTCAGTCACTCTCAGTCACTTTCAGTCACTCTCAGTCACTCTCAGTCACTCTCAGTCTCTCTCACACACTCTCACACACTCTCACACAATCTCAGTCACTCTCACACACTCTCAGTCACTAGCACACACACCCAGTCACTCCCAGTCACTCTCCATCACTATGAATCTCTCTCACAAACTCTCAGTCACTCTCAGTCACTCTCACGCACTCTCACACACTCGCACACACACTCAGACATTCTCACACACTCTCAGTCACTCTCAGTCACTTTCAGTCACTCTCAGTCACTCTCAGTCTCTCTCACACACTCTCACACACTCTCAGTCACTCTCACACACTCTCAGTCACTAGCACACACACCCAGTCACTCCCAGTCACTCTCAATCACTATGAGTCTCTCTCACACACTCTCAGTCACACTCAGTCACTCTCAGTCACTCTCACAAACTCTCAGTCACTCTCACACACTCTCAGTCACTCTCACAGACTTTCAGTAACTCTCAGTCACTCTCATTCACTCTCACACACACCAACAAGCTCTCAGTCACTCTCAGCCACTCTCACACACTCTCAGTCACTCTTACACACTCTCACACATTCTCTGTCACTCTCACACAATATTAGTCACTCTTACACAGTCTCACATACTCTCAGTCCCTCTTGCACGCTCTCAGTCACTCTCACACGCTCTCAGTCACTCTCAGTCATTGCACTCACTCTCAGTCACTATCAGTCACTCTCAGTCACTCTAAGTCTCTCTCAGACAGTCTCAGTCACTCTCACACACTCTCAGTCACTCTCGCACGCTCTCAGTAACTCTCAGCCACTCTCAGACACTCTCACACACTCTAAGTCACGCTCTGTTGCTCTCAGTCACTCTCATTCTCTCTCACACACTCTCACACGCTCTCTGTAACTCTCACACACTCTCACACACTCTCCGTCACTCCCTGTGTCTCTCTGTCACTCTTACACTCTCTCAGTCACTCTTACACACTCTCAGTCACTCTCAGTCACTCTCAGTCACTCTCACACTCTCAGTCACTCTTACACACTCTCACACACTCTCAGTCACTCTCACACACTCTCAGTCACTTTCAGTCACTCTCAGACACTCTCAGTCACTCTCACACTCTCTCACACGCCCTCAGTCACTCTCAGACATACTCAGACACTCTCACACACTCTCGCACACTCTCACACATACTCACACACTCTCAGTCAATCCCACACCCTCTCCATCTCTCTCACGCATTCTCAAATACTCTCACACACCCTCACACACTCCCAAACACGCTTACACACTCACACACACTCTCAGTCACTCTCACTCACTCTCATTCACTCTCATTCACTATCATACTCTCTCACATACTCTCACTCACTCACACGACCTCTCACACATTCTCAGACACTCTCTGTCACTCTCACAAACTCTCTGTCACTCTCACACATTCTCACACACTCGCACAAACTCTCAGTCACTCTCAGTCACTCTCACACACTCTCACACACTCGCACAAACTCTCAGTCACTCGCAGTCACTCTCACACACTTTCACACACTCTGACACACACTGACATAAACACTCACACACTCTCAGTCACTCTCACACACTCTCACACACTCTCACACACTCTCAGTCACTCACACACTCTCACACTCTCGCACAAACTCTCAGTCACCCGCACACACTATCAGTCACTCTCACACACTCTCACACACTCTCACACACTCTGACACACACTCACACTCTCTCAGTCACTCTCGCTGACTCTGAATCTCTCTCAGACACTCTTACACATTCTCAAACACTTTCTGTCACTCTCAGTCACTCTCAGTCACTCACAGTCTATCGTACACACTCTCAGTCACTGTCAGTCACTATCAGTCACTCTCACACACTCTCAGTCACTATCAGCCATTCTCAGACACTCTCAGTCACTCTCGCGCATTCTCAGTCACTTTCACACACTCTCACACACCCTCACCCACTCTCACACATGCTCACGAACACTGTCATACACACTCACACACACTCAGTCATTCTCAGTCTCTCTCAGCCTCTCTCAGTCACTCTCAGTCACTCTCAGTCACTCTCAGTCACTCTCACCGACTCTCACACACTCTCACACACTCTCAGTCACTCTCAGTCACTCTCACACACACGGAAACGCTCGGACACACTCTCACATCCTCTCAGTCACACTCACACACTCTCACAGTCACTCTCAGTCACTCTCAGTCACTCTCAGTCACTCTCACACACTCTAAAACACTCTCTGTCACTCTCAGTCACTAGCACACACTCTCAGTCACTTCCAGTCACTCTCAGTCAATCTGACTCACTCTCAGTCACTCTCAGTCACTCTCATTCTCTCTCACACACACTCACAAGCTTGCAGTCACTCTCAGCCACTCTCAGACACTCTCACACACTCTCAGTCTCTCTCTGTCACTCTCACAAACTCTCAGTCACTGTTACACACTCTCACACACTCTCTGTCACTCTCAGTCACTCTCCGTCACTCTCACACCCTCTCACACGCCCTCAGTCACTCTCAGACACTCTCAGACACTCTCACCCACTCTCAGTCACTCTCACACATACTCACACATTCTCAGTCATTTTCACACACTCTCATACACTCTAACACACTCAGTCATTCTCAGTCACTCTCATTCACTCCCACACTCTCTCACACGCTCTCTGTAACTCTCACACACTCTCAGTCACTCCCACACACTCTCAGTCACTCTCATAGACTCTCACACACTCTGTCACTCTCACACACTCTCAGTCACTCTCAGCCACATTTACAAACACTCTGTCACTCTCACATACTCTCTGTCACTCTCACACATTCTCAGTCACTCTCACATACACTGGCATACACTCTCACGCGCTCAGCCATTCTCTGTCACTCTCACACAGTCTCACGCACTCCCACACAATCTCAGTCACTCTCACACACACTCACATTCTCTCAGTCACTCTCACACATTCTCACACACTCTCAGTCACTCTCATTCACTCACATTTACTCTCAGTCATTCTCACACACTCTCAGTCACTCCCAGGCACACTCATTCACTCTCACAATCTATCAGTCTCTCTCACACGCTCTCAGACACTCTAACTCACTCTCACACACTCTCACAAACTTTCAGTCATTCTCAGTCACTCTCACACACACTCTGTCACTCTCAGCCACTCTAACAAACTGTCTGTCACTCTCAAACACTCTCTGTCACTCTCACACACCCTCACACACTCTCAGTCACTCTAACACACTCTCAGTCACTCTCACGCACTTTCAGTCACTCACACACACTCTCACACACTTTCACACACACTCATACACTCATATTCACACTCAGCCACACTCAGTCACTCTCATACACTCTCGCACACTCTCACACACTCTCACACACATCTAATCACTCACACACTCTCTGTCACTCTCACACACTTTCACATAATCTCAGTCACTCTCAGTCGCTCTCGGTCACTCTCACACAATCTCAGTCACTCTCACACAATCTCACTTACACTCAGTCGCTCTCACGCACTCTCAGTCACTCTCAGTCACTCTCACGCACTCTCAGCCACTGTCACACACCCTCACACTCTCACACATTCTCAGTCATGCTCAGTCGCTCTCAGTCAATCTCAGTCACTCTCAGTCACTCTCACACACTCTCTGTCACTGTCAGTCACTCACACACACTCTCAGAAACTCTCAATCACTCCCAGTCACTCTGACACCCTCTCACACACTTTCAGTCAATCTCAGTCACACCCACACACACTCAGTCACTCACAGTCACTGTGACACACTCTCAGTCACAATCAATCACTCTCACACACTCTAAGTCACTCTCGCACACTCTCACGCAAACTCACAAATTCTCAGTCACTCCCACACAATCTCAGACTCTCTCACACATTCCTACACACTCTCACACATTCACAAGCATTCTCAGTCACTCTCAGTCACTCTCATACACTCTCACACAAATTCAGTCACTCTCAGTCACTGTGAGTCAATCTCACACATTCCCACACACACTCAGTCACTCTCATTCACTCTCACACACTCTCACATGCTCTCAGTAACTCTCAACCATTCTCAGAAACTCTCATACCTTCTCAGTCACTCTCACACACCGTTCAGTCACTGTCACACACACTCACACACTCTCAGTCACTCTCAGTCACTCTCACACACACTCAGTCACTCTGACACACTCTCAGTCACAATCAATCACTCTCACACATGCTACATCACTCTCACACACTCTCACACACTCTCACACACTCTCAGTCACTATCAGTCACTCTCACACACTCTCAGTCACTCTCAGTCACTCTCAGTCACTCTCACACATTCTCAGTCATTTTCACACACTCTCAATCACTCTCACACACTCAGTCATTCTCAGTCACTCTCATTCACTCCCACACTCTCTCACACGCTCTCTGTAACTCTCACACACTCTCAGTCACTCTCGGTCTCTCTCACACACTCTCAGTCACTCCCAGTCACTCTCACACCCTCTCACACACTTTCAGTCACTCTCAGTCACACTCACACACATTCAGTCTCTCTCTGTCACTCTGACACACTCTCAGTCACAATTAATCACTCTCACACACTCTACGTCACTCTCACACACCCTCACACACTCCCACACACTCTCACACACTCTCATACAATCTCACACACTCACAGTCACTATCAGTCACTCTCACCCACTCTCACCCACTCTCAGTCACTCTCAGTCACTCTCACACAGTCTCAGTTTCTCTCACACACTCTCAGTCACTGTAGTTTCTCTCACACACTCTCAGAAGCTCTCAGTCACTCTCATTCACTCTCACACACATTCACACGCTCTCAGTCACTGTCACACACACTCACATTGTCTCAGTCACTCCCACATACTCTCAGTCACTCTCACACACACTCACACACTCTCACACATTGTCAGTGACACACAGTAGCTCTCAGTCAATCTCAGTCACTGTCAGTCACTTTCACACACTCTCAGTCACTATCAGTCACTCTGACACACTCTCAGTCGCAATCAATCACTCTCAAACACTCTAAGTCACTCTCACGCACCCTCACACACCCTCACACACTCTCACACACTCTAATACAATCTCAGTCACTCTCATACAATCTCACTCACTCTCAGTCACTCTCAGTCTCTCTCACACACTCTCACACACTTTCAGTCATTCTAAGTCACTCTCACACGCACTCAGACACTCTCAGTCACTCTCACACACTCTCACACAAACTCACAAACTCTCAGTCACTCCCACACAATCTCAGACACTCTCACAAATTCCTACACAATCTCACACATTCTAAGTCACTCTCGCACACTCTCCCGCAAACTCACAAATTCTCAGTCATTCCCACACAATCTCAGACTCTCTCACACATTCCTACAGACTCTCAAGCATTCTCAGTCACTCTCAGTCACTCTCATACACTCTCACACAAATTCAGTCACTCTCAGTCACTGTCAGTCAATCTCACACATTCTCACACACTCTCAGTCACTCTCATTCACTCTCACGCTCTCACATGCTCTCAGTAACTCTCAGCCATTCTCAGACACTATCAAACACTCTCAGTCACTCTCACACACCTTTCAGTCACTCTCACACACATTCACACAGTCTCAGTCACTCCCACATACTCTCAGTCACTCTCACACGCCCTCACACACACTCACACACTCTCAGTCACGCTCAGTCGCTCTCAGTCAATCTCAGTCACTCTCACACACCGTCTGTCACTGTCAGTCACTCACACACGCAGAAACTCTCAGTCACTCCCAGTCACTCTCACACCCTCTCACACACTTTCAGTCACTCTCAGTCACTCTGACACAATCTAAGTCACTCTCAATGAGTCTCAACGTCTCTTACAAAAACACTGTCACTCTTACACCCTCTCTGCCACTCTCACAGACCCTCACACACTCTCAGTCACTCTCACATACTCTGTCACCCTCACACACTCTCAGTCATTCTCATGCACTTTTAGTCACTCACACACACTCTGACGCACTCTCAGTTGCACTCTGTCATTCTCAAACACTCTCGCACACTCTCACCACATCCTCATACACTACCACAAACTCTCACACACTCGCAAACACTCTCAGTCAATCACAGTCCCTCTCAGTCCCTCTCAGTCCCTCTCAGTCCCTCTCACACTCTCTCACACTCTCTCACAATCTCTCAGTGACGCTCAATCACTCTCAGTCCCTCTGAGTCACTCTCAGTCACTCTAACACCCTCTCAAGCAATCTCAGTCACCCTCACACACTCTCTGTCACTCTGAGTCACGCTCGCTAACTCCCACACACTCTAACACACTCTCACTCACTCTCACATTCTCAGTCGCACTCTGTCAATCTCAAGCACTCTCGCACACTCTCACACACTTCCACACAGTCTCAGTCACTCTCACACATTCTCAGTCATTCTCACACAATCTCACTCACTCTCAGTCAATCTCACACTCTCTCATGCACTATCAGTCACCCTCACACACTCTCTGTCACTCTGAGTCATGCTCGCCAACTCCCACACACTCTAACACACTCTCACTCACTCTCACACATTCTCAGTCGCACTCTGTCAATCGCAAACACTCCCGCACACTCTCACACACTTCCACACAGTCTCAGCCACTCTCAGTCACTCTCACTCATTCTCATACACTCTCACTCACTCTCAGTCGCTCTCACACAATCTCAGTCACTATCAATCACTCTCACCCACTCTCAGTCATTCTCAGTCACTCTCACGCACTCTCGCACACACACAGTCACTCTCAGTCACTCTCAGTCACTCTCAGTCACTCTCAGTCACTTTCACACACTCCCAGTCACTCTCAGTCCCTCTCACACACACTCAGTCACTCTTACGCACTCTGTCAGTCACAGTCATTCTCAGTCGCTTTTATATACTCTCTGTCATTCTTACACACTTCCAGTCGCTATCAGTCACTCTCACACAGTCTCAGACACTCTCAATCACTCTGTCACTCTCACACACTCTCAATACTCTCTGTCACTCTCACAAACTCATACACACTCTCAGTCGCACTCACACATTCGCACACTCTCAGACTCTCAGTCACAATCAGATGCTTTCAGTCAGCGTTCCTTCCTCATTCATTCATCTTTCATTCATTTATCTTTCATTCATTCATCATTCATCAATCATTCATCTTTCATTCATTCATTTCTCATTCATTCATTTCTCATTCATTCAGCACTATTCAACATTCGTTCATAATTTAATCAATCAGTCATCGTTCATTCATTCATCAGTAATTCATTCATTCATCCACTCATCATTCATTCATTCACTATTCATTCATTCATCAGTCAATTATCATTCATTCACTCAGTCATCATTCATTCGTTCATTCATTCATCATTCATCCATCAGTCGTTCATTATTCATCATTCATTCATTCATCATTAAGTCGTTCACCATTCTTTCATTCATAATTCAATCATTCATTTAACATTCATCATTCATCATTCATTCAGCATTCATTCATTCATCGTTCCTTCATTGATTCATCCATGCATCTTTCATTCATTCAACATTCGTCATTCATTCATCATTCATTCATTCATCATTCTTTCGTTATTAACTCATCAATAATTAATTCATCATTCAGTCATCATTCATTATGAATTCATTATTCATACATCCGTCATTCATTCATCACTGATTCATCAGTCATCGATTCATCATGCACCTTTCATACATTCATCATTCATGAATTCATCATTCATTCATCATTCATGCATCCATCATTCATCATTCAATCATGATCCAATCATGATTCATTCATTCAGTCATCATGCGTCATTCATTACGTCATCATTCATTCATTATTTATTCATTCATCATTCCTTCATCATTTATTCACTCATCATTCATTCATCATTCGTACATTCATTCCAGCGACGCGGGTTCAATTCTGGGTACTGTCTGCGTGGGTTTTCTCCGGGTGCTTCAGTTTCCTCCCACAGCCAAAAGACTTGCAGGTTGGTAGTTAAATTGGCCATTATAAATTGCCCCTAGTATAGATAGGTGGTAGGGAAATATAGGGACAGGTGGGGATGTGGTAGGAATATGGGATTAGTGTAGGATTAGTATAAATGGGTGGTTGATGGTTCATCGTTCAATATTCATTTATTCATTCATCAGTCATTCATCAATCATTCATTCATCATTCATATTTCAGTGATTCATCATTGACTCATCATTCATTCATCGTTCATTCATTCTTTCATTATTATTCATTCGTCTTTCATCATTCGTTCATCATTCATTCATTCATTCATTCATCACTCATTTACCGTTCATTCATTTATCATTCACTCTTCATTCATTCACCATTCATTCATTCATTCATTCAACATTCATTCATCGTTCATTCATTCATCTTTCAACCGTTCATTCATTCCTAAATCATTCATTTATTCATCATTCATATTTCAGTCATTCATTCATCATTCATTGTTCATCGTCATTCTTTCATTCATCATTCATTCATCATTCATTCATTCACCATTCATCATTCATTCATTCATTCATTATTGACTCATCATTCATTCATCGTTCATTCATTCTTTCATTATTATTCATTCGTCTTTCATCCTTTGTTCACCATTCATTCATTCATTCATCACTCATTTATCATTTATTCATTTTTCATTCATTCATCATTCATTCATCATTCCTTCATCATTTATTCCTTCATTCATTTATTCACTCATCATTCATTCATCATTCGTACATTCATTCCAGCGACCCGGGTTCAGTTCTGGGTACTGCCTGTGTGGAGTTTGCAAGTTCTCCCTGTGTCTGCGTGGGTTTTCTCCGGGTGCTCCGGTTTCCTCCCACAGCCAAAAGACTTGCAGGTTGGTAGGTAAATTGGCCATTATAAATTGCGCCTAGTATAGGTAGGTGGTACGGATATATAGGGACAGGTGGGGATGTGGTAGGAATATGGGCTTAGTGTAGGATTAGTATAAATGGGTGGTTGATGGTCGGCACAGACTCAGTAGGCCGAAGGGCCTGTTTCAGTGCTGTATCTTTAAAAAAAATGTATTCATTCATTCATCATTTGTCATTCATTTATCATTCAACATTTTACACATCATCTTTGATTAACATTTTAACAAAAACATCCATAAATAACCATAAGCATATCCTGCTCGTTCTCCATTTTTTTCAATTTATGAACTTCATTCATCAGTCATCATTCATTCATAATTCATTCATTCATTCATTCATCATTCATTTATCATTCATTCTTCATTCATCATTCATTCATTCATAATTCATTCATTGATTAATTCATTCATTATTCATTCATTCATCATTCATCGTTCATTCATCATTTATTCATTCATCATCCATTCATTGATTAATCCTTTCATCATTCATTCATTCAAAATTCATCATTGATTCATTCATCATTTATTCAGTGATTCATCCATTCATCATTCATGGATTCATCACTCGTCATTCAAAATTGATTGATTCATCATTTATTCATTCATTGATTAATCCATTCATCATTCATTCATTCATCATTAATCCATTCATCCTTCTTTTATTCATCATTCCTTCATTCATCATTCATCGTTCGTTCATCATTCATTCAGCATACATTCATTGATTAATCCAATCATCACTCATTCATTCATCATACATCGTTCATTCATCATTTATTCATTCATCATCCATTCATTGATTAATCCATTCATCATTCATTCATTCAAAATTCATCATTCATTCATTCATCATTTATTCAGTGATTCATCCATTCATCATTCATGGATTCATCATTCGTCATTCAAAATTCATTGATTCATCATTTATTCATTCATTGATTAATCCATTCATCATTCATTCATTCATCATTAATCCATTCATCCTTCTTTTATTCATCATTCCTTCATTCATCATTCATCGTTCATTCAACTTTCATTAAGCATACATTCATTGATTAATCCAATCATTCACTCATTCATTCATCATACATCGTTCATTCTTCATTCATTCATTCATCATTCAATCAACAATCATCATTCATTCAACAATCATCATGCATTCATTCATCATTCATTCATCATTCATTCATCATTCATTCATCAGTCATTCATCATTCATTCATTCATCATTCATCATTCATTGGTTCATCATTGACTCATCACTCATTCATCATTGACTCATCATTCATTCATCATTCATTCATTCGTATTTCATCATTCGTTCATCATTCATTCATTCATCACTCATTGCTCATTTATTCATTTCTCATTCATTCATCATATATTCATTCATTCAACATTCATTCATTGTTCATTCATTCAGTCATTCATTCAATATTCATTCATCGTTCATTCATTCATCAATCAACCAATCATTCATTCATAATTCATTCATTTAATTATCATTCATAATTCAGTCATTCATTCATCATTCACTGTCATTCTTTCATTTATCATTCATTCATTCATCACTCATTCATCATTCATTCTTTCATTCACTCATTCATCATTCATCTTTCATTCATTCATTATTCAAATATTCCTCTTTCATTCATCATTCATTTATTCCTCATTCATTCTTCATTCATTCATTCATTCGCCTTTCATCATTCATTCATTCATCACTCATTTCTCATTCATTCATTTCTCATTCATTCATCATTCATTCATCATATATTCATTCATTCAACATTCATTCATTGTTCATTCATTCAGTCATTCATTCAATATTCATTCATCGTTCATTAATTCATCATTCATCCAATCACTCATTCATAATTCATTCATTTAATTATCATTCATAATTTAGTCATTCATTGATCATTCATCGTCATTCGTTCATTTATCATTCATTCATTCATCACTCATTCATCATTCATTCATTCATTCATTCACTCATTCATCATTCATCATTCATTCATTCATCATTCAATATTCCTCACTCATTCATTCATTTATTCCTCATTCATTCTTCATTCATTCGCCTTTCATCATTCGTTCATCGTTCATCACTCAGTTATCATTCATTCATTTATCATTCTTTCATCATACATTCATCATTCATTCATTCGACATTCATTTATCGTTCATTCATTCATTCATCATTCATTCATTCATCATTCATTGATTCATCATACATTCATCATTTTTTCATTCATAATTCATCATTCATCTTTCGGTTATTCATCATTGACTCATCATTCATTCATCATTCATTCATTCATTCTTTTATTATTATTCATTCATCTTTCATCATTCATTCATCATTCATTCATTCATCATACATTCATCACTCATTTATTCATCATTCCTTCACCATTCATTCATTCATCATTCATTCATCAGTCAATCATCATTCATTCATCATTCATTCATCAGTCATTCATCATTCATTCATTCATCATTCATCATTCATTGGTTCATCATTGACTCATCACTCATTCATCATTGACTCATCATTCATTCATCATTCATTCATTCGTATTTCATCATTCGTTCATCATTCATTCATTCATCACTCATTGCTCATTTATTCATTTCTCATTCATTCATCATATATTCATTCATTCAACATTCATTCATTGTTCATTCATTCAGTCATTCATTCAATATTCATTCATCGTTCATTCATTCATCAATCAACCAATCATTCATTCATAATTCATTCATTTAATTATCATTCATAATTCAGTCATTCATTCATCATTCACTGTCATTCTTTCATTTATCATTCATTCATTCATCACTCATTCATCATTCATTCTTTCATTCACTCATTCATCATTCATCTTTCATTCATTCATTATTCAAATATTCCTCTTTCATTCATCATTCATTTATTCCTCATTCATTCTTCATTCATTCATTCATTCGCCTTTCATCATTCATTCATTCATCACTCATTTCTCATTCATTCATTTCTCATTCATTCATCATTCATTCATCATATATTCATTCATTCAACATTCATTCATTGTTCATTCATTCAGTCATTCATTCAATATTCATTCATCGTTCATTCATTCATCATTCATCCAATCACTCATTCATAATTCATTCATTTAATTATCATTCATAATTCAGTCATTCATTCATCATTCACTGTCATTCGTTCATTTATCATTCATTCATTCATCACTCATTCATCATTCATTCATTCATTCACTCATTCATCATTCATCATTCATTCATTCATTATTCAAATATTCCTCTTTCATTCATCATTCATTTATTCCTCATTCATTCTTCATTCATTCATTCATTCGCCTTTCATCATTCATTCATTCATCACTCATTTCTCATTCATTCATTTCTCATTCATTCATCATTCATTCATCATATATTCATTCATTCAACATTCATTCATTGTTCATTCATTCAGTCATTCATTCAATATTCATTCATCGTTCATTAATTCATCATTCATCCAATCACTCATTCATAATTCATTCATTTAATTATCATTCATAATTCAGTCATTCATTGATCATTCATCGTCATTCGTTCATTTATCATTCATTCATTCATCACTCATTCATCATTCATTCATTCATTCATTCACTCATTCATCATTCATCATTCATTCATTCATCATTCAATATTCCTCACTCATTCATTCATTTATTCCTCATTCATTCTTCATTCATTCGCCTTTCATCATTCGTTCATCGTTCATCACTCAGTTATCATTCATTCATTTATCATTCTTTCATCATACATTCATCATTCATTCATTCGACATTCATTTATCGTTCATTCATTCATTCATCATTCATTCATTCATCATTCATTGATTCATCATACATTCATCATTTTTTCATTCATAATTCATCATTCATCTTTCGGTTATTCATCATTGACTCATCATTCATTCATCATTCATTCATTCATTCTTTTATTATTATTCATTCATCTTTCATCATTCATTCATCATTCATTCATTCATCATACATTCATCACTCATTTATTCATCATTCCTTCACCATTCATTCATTCATCATTCATTCATCAGTCAATCATCATTCATTCATCATTCATTCATCAGTCATTCATCATTCATTCATTCATCATTCATTGGTTCATCATTGACTCATCATTCATTCATCCTTGACTCATCATTCATTCATCATTCATTCATTAATCTTTCATCATTCGTTTATCATTCATTCATTCATTACTCATTTATCATTCTTTCATTTCTCATTCATTCATCATTCATTCATCATATATTCATTCATTCAACATTCATTCATTGTTCATTCATTCAGTCATTCATTCAATATTCATTCATCGTTCATTCATTCATCATTCATCTTTCATTCATTCATAATTCATTCATTTAATTATCATTCATAATTCAGTCATTCATTTATCATTCATCGTCATTCTTTCATTTATCATTCATTCATTCATCACTCATTCATCATTCATTCATTCATTCACTCATTCATCACTCATCATTCATTCATTCATTATTCAAATATTCCTCATTCATTCATCATTCATTTATTCCTCATTCATTCTTCATTCATTCATTCAGTCGCCTTTCATCATTCGTTCATCATTCATCACTCATTTATCATTCATTCATTTAACATTCTTTCATCATACATTCATCATTCATTCATTTGACATTCATTTATCGTTCATTCATTCATCATTCATTCATCATTCATCATTCATTCATTCATCATTCATTCATCATTCATTCATTCATAATTCATCATTCATCTTTCAGTCATTCATCATTGACTCATCATTCATTCATCATTCATTCATTCTTTTATGATTATTCATTCGTCTTTCATCATTCGTTCATCATTCATTCATTCATTCATCACACATTTATCGTTCATTCATTCATCATTCATTCATCATACATTCATCACTCATTCATTCAACATTCCTTCACCATTCATTCATTCATCATTCATTCATTCGTCATTCATTGGTTCATCATTGACTCATCATTCATTCCTCATTGACTCATTCGTCTTTCATCATTAGTTCATCATTCATTCATTCATCACTCATTTAAAATTCATTCATTTCTTATTCATTCATCATTCATTCATCACACATTTATCGTTCATTCATTTATCATTCATTCATCATACATTCATCACTCATTCATTCAACATTCCTTCACCATTCATTCATTCATCATTCATTCATTCATTCATTCATCTTTCATTCATCGTTCAATATTCATTTATCCATTCATCAGTCATTCATCAACCATTCAGTCACCATTCATCATTCATATTTGAGTGATTCATCATTGACTCATCATTCATGCATCGTTCATTCATTCTTTCATTATTATTCATTCGTCTTTCATCATTCGTTCATCATTCATTCATTCATTCATTCATCACTCATTTATCGTTCATTCATTTATCATTCACTCTTCATTCATTCACTATTTATTCATTCATTCAACATTCATTCATCGTTCATTCATTCATCTTTCAACCATTCATTCATTCATAAATCATTCATTTATTCATCATTCATATTTTAGTCATTCACTCATCATTCATTGTTCATCGTCGTTCTTTCATTCATCATTCATTCATTCATCATTCATTCATCATTTATTCATTCATAATTCATCATTCATCTTTCAGTGATTCATCATTGACCCATCATTCATTCATCATTCATTCATTCTTTTATTATTATTCATTCGTCTTTCATCATTCGTTCATCATTCATTCATTCATTCATCACACATTTATCGTTCATTCATTCATCATTCATTCATCATACATTCATCATTCATTCATCAGTCATTCATCAGTCATTCATCATTCATTCATTCATCATTCATTGGTTCATCATTGACTCATCATTCATTCCTCATTGACTCATTCGTCTTTCATCATTAGTTCATCATTCATTCATTCATCACTCATTTAAAATTCATTCATTTCTCATTCATTCATCATTCATTCATCATATATTCATTCATTCAACATTCATTCATTGTTCATTCATTCAGTCATTCATTCAATATTCATTCATCGTTCATTCATTCATCATTCATCCAATCATTCATTCATAATTCATTCATTTATTTATCATTCATAATTCAGTCATTCATTGACCATTCATCGTCATTCTTTCATTTATCATTCATTCATTCATCACTGATTCATCATTCATTCATTCATTCACTCATTCATCATTCATCATTCATTCATCATTCATTTATTCCTCAGTCATTCTTCATTCATTCGTTCATTCGCCTTTCATCATTCGTTCATCATTCATCACTCATTTATCATTCATTCATTTATCATTCTTTCATCATACATTCATCATTCATTCATTCGACATTCATTTATCGTTCATTCATTCATCATTCATTCATTCATTCATTCATCATTCATTCATTCATCATTCGTTCATCATTTATTCATTCATAATTCATCATTCATCTTTCAGTGATTCATCATTGACTCATCATTCATTAATCATTCATTCATTCCTTTATTATTATTCATTCGTCTTTCATCATTCGTTCATCATTCATTCATTCATCGCACATTTATCGTTCATTCATTTATCATTCATTCATCATACATTCATCACTCATTCATTCAACATTCCTTCACCATTCATTCATTCATCATTCATTCATTCATCACTCATTTATCATTCATTCATTCATCATTCATTCATCATTCATTCATCATATATTCATTCATTCAACATTCATTCATTGTTCATTCATTCAGTCATTCATCCAATCATTCATTCATAATTCATTCATTTAATTATCATTCATAATTCAGTCATTCATTGATCATTCATCGTCATTCTTTCATTTATCATTCATTCATTCATCACTCATTCATCATTCATTCATTCATTCACTCATTCATCATTCATCATTCATTCATTCATTATTCAAATATTCCTCATTCATTCATCATTCATTTATTCCTCAATCATTCATCATTCATTCATTCATTCACTCATTCATCATTCATACATTCATTCACTCATTCATCATACATAATTCATTCATTCATTATTCAAATATTCCTCATTCATTCATCATTCATTTATTCCTCATTCATTCTTCATTCATTCATTCATTCGCCTTTCATCATTCGTTCATCATTCATCACTCATTTATCATTCATTCATTTATCATTCTTTCATCATACATTCATTCGACATTCATTCATCGTTCATTCATTCATCATTTATTCATTCATAATTCATCATTCATCTTTCAGTGATTCATCATTGACTCATCATTCATTCATCATTCATTCATTCTTTTATTATTATTCATTCGTCTTTCATCATTCGTTCATCATTCATTCATTCATTCATCACACATTTATCGTTCATTCATTTATCATTCATTCATCATACATTCATCACTCATTCATTCATCATTCCTTCACCATTCATTCATTCATCATTCATTCATCAGTCATTCATCATTCACTCTTCATTCATTCATCATTCATTCATTCATCATTCATCATTCATTGGTTTATCATTGACTCATCATTCTTTCCTCATTGACTCATCATTCATTCATCATTCATTCATTCGTCTTTCATCATTCGTTCATCATTCATTCAATCATCACTCATTTATCATTCATTCATTTCTCATTCATTCATCATTCACTCATCATATATTCATTCATTCAACATGCATTCATTGTTCATTCATTCAGTCATTCATTCAATATTCATTCATCGTTCATTCATTCATCATTCATCCAATCATTCATTCATAATTCATTCATTTAATTATCGTTCATAATTCAGTCATTCATTGATCATTCATCGTCATTCTTTCATTTATCATTCATTCATTCATCACTCATTCATCATTCATCATTCATTCATTCATTATTCAAACATTCCTCATTCATTCATCATTCATTTATTCCTCATTCATTCTTCATTCATTCATTCATTCGCCTTTCATCATTCGTTCATCATTCATCACTCATTTATCATTCATTCATTTATCATTCTTTCATCATACATTCATCATTGATTCATTCGACATTCATTTATAGTTCAATCATTCATCATTCATTCATTCATTCATCATTCATTCATTCATCATTCATTCATCATTTATTCATTCATAATTCATCATTCATCTTTCAGTGATTCATCATTGACTCATCATTCATTCATCATTCATTCATTCTTTTATTATTATTCATTCGTCTTTCATCATTCGTTCATCATTCATTCATTCATTCATCACACATTTATCGTTCATTCATTTATCATTCATTCATCATACATTCATCACTCATTCATTCATCATTCCTTCACCATTCATTCATTCATCATTCATTTTTCATTCATTCATCATTCATTCATCATTCCTTCATCATTTATTCCTTCATTCATTTATTCACTCATCATTCATTCATCATTCGTACATTCATTCCAGCGACCCCGGTTCAATTCTGGGTACTGCCTGTGTGGAGTTTGCAAGTTCTCCCTGTGTCTGCGTGGGTTTTCTCCGGGTGCTCCGGTTTCCTCCCACAGCCAAAAGACTTGCATGTTGGTAGGTAAATTGGCCATTATAAATTGTGCCTAGTATAGGTAGGTGGTAGGGATATATAGGGACAGGTGGGGATGTGGTAGGAATATGGGATTAGTGTAGAATTAGTATAAATGTGTGGTTGATGGTCGGCACAGACTCGGTGGGCTGAAGGGCCTGTTTCAGTGCTGTATCTTTAAAAAAAAAGTATTCATTCATTCATTAATTCATTCATCATTTGTCATTCATTTATCATTCAACATTTTACACATCATCTTTGATTAACATTTTAACAAAATCATCCAAGAGTAACTATAAGCATATCCTGTTCGTTCTTCATTTTTTTCAAATTTATGAAATTCGTTCATCAGTCATCATTCATTCATAATTCTTTCATTCATTCATTCATCATTCATTTATCATTCATCATTCATTCATCATTCATTCATTCATTATTCATTCATTGATTAATTCATTCATCATTCATTCATTCATCATTCATTCATTCATCATTCATTCAAAATTCATCATTCATTCATTCATCATTCATTCAGTGATTCATCCATTCATCATTCATGGATTCAGCATTCATTCATCATTCGTCATTCAACATTCATTGATTCATCATTTATTCATTCATTGATTAATCCATTCATCATTCATGCATTCATTGATTAATCCATTCATCATTCATTCATTCATCCTTCTTTCATTCATCCTTCTTTCTAAAGAAGTTGAAGCGCTTGTCAAGAGGAAGAAGGTGGCTTATGTTAGGATGAGACGTGAAGGCTCAGTTAGGGCGCTTGAGAGTTGCAAGCTAGCCAGGAAGGATCTAAATGGAGGGCTTAGAAGAGCAAGGAGAGGACACGAGAAGTCACTGGCGGATAGGATCAGGGAAAACCCTAAGGCTTTCTATAGGTATATCAGGAATAAAAGAATGACTAGAGTTAGATTAGGGCAAATCATGGATAGTAGTGGGAAGTTGTGTGTGGAATCAGAGGAGATAGGGGAAGCGTTAAATGAATATATTTCGTCAGTATTTACAGTAGAGAAAGAAAATGTTGTCGAAGAGATTACTGAGATACAGCCTACTAGGCTCGATGGGATTGAGATTCACAAGGAGGAGGTGTTAGCAATTTTGGAAAGTGTGAAAATAGGTAAGTCCCCTGGGCCAGATGGGACTTATCCTAGGATTCTCTGGGAAGCCAGGGAGGAGATTGCAGAGCCGTTGTTGTTGATCTTTATGTCGCCATTGTCGACAGGAGTATTGCCGGAAGACTGGAGGATAGCAAATGTTGTCCCCTTGTTCAAGAAGGGGAGTAGAGACAGCCCTGGTAATTATAGACCTGTGAGCCTTACTTCAGTTATGGGTAAAATGTTGGAAAAGGTTATAAGAGATAAGATTTATAATCATCTTGAAAAGAATAAGTTCATTTGCGATAGTCAGCACGGTTTTGTGAAATGTAGGTCGTGCCTCACAAACCTTATTGAGTTTTTCGAGAAGGTGACCAAACAGGTGGATGAGGGTAAAGCCGTGGATGTGGTGTATATGGATTTCAGTAAGGCGTTTGATAAGGTTCCCCACGGTAGGCTATTGCAGAAAATACGGAAGTATGGGGTTGAAGGTTATTTAGAGCTTTGGATCAGAAATTGGCTAGCTGAAAGAAGACAGAGGGTGGTGGTTGATGGCAAATGTTCATCCTGGAGTTTAGTTACTAGTGGTGTACCGCAACGTTCTGTTTTGGGGACACTGCTGTTTGTCATTTTTATAAATGACCTGGATGAGGGTGTAGAAGGGTGGGTTAGTAAATTTGCGGATGACACGAAGGTCGGTGGAGTTGTGGATAGTGTCGAAGGGTGTTGTAGGGTACAGAGGGACATAGATAGGCTGCAGAGCTGGGCTGAGAGATGGCAAATGGAGTTTAATGCGGAGAAGTGTGAGGTGATTCACTTTGGAAGGAGTAACAGCAATGCAGAGTACTGGGCTAACAGGAAGATTCTTGGCAGTGTAGATGAGCAGAGAGATCTTGGTGTCCAGGTACATAGATCCCTGAAAGTTGCTACCCAGGTTAATAGGGCTGTTAAGAAGGCATATGGTGTGTTAGCTTTTATTAGTAGGGGGATCGTGTTTCGGAACCACGAGGTCATGATGCAGCTGTACAAAACTCTGGTGAGGCCGCACCTGGAGTATTGCGTGCAGTTCTGGTCACCGCATTATAGGAAGGATGTGGAAGCTATGGAAAGGGTGCAGAGGAGATTTGCTGGGATGTTGCCTGGTATGGAGGGAAGGTCTTACGAGGAAAGGCTGAGGGACTTGGGGTTGTTTTCGATAGAGAGAAGGAGGAGGAGAGGTGAATTAATAGAGACATACAAGATAATCAGAGGGTTAGATAGGGTGGATAGTGAGAGTCTTTTTCCTCGGATGGTGATGGCAAACACGAGGGGACATAGCTTCAAGTTGAGGGGTGATAGATATAGGACAGATGTGAGAGGTGGTTTCTTTACTCAGAGAGTAGTAGGGGCGTGGAACGCCCTGCCTGCAACAGTAGTAGACTCGCCAACTTTAAGGGCATTTAAGTGGTCATTGGATAGACATATGGATGGAAATGGAATAGTGTAGGTCAGATGGTTTCACAGGTCGGTGCAACATCGAGGGCCGAAGGGCCTGCACTGCGCTGTAATGTTCTAATTCTAATTCATTCATCATTCCTTCATTCATCATTCATCGTTCGTTCATCATTCATTCAGCATACATTCATTGATTAATAAATTCATCACTCATTCATTCATCATTCATTGATCATTCATTAATCCGTCATTCATCGTTCATTCATCATTCATTCATTCATCATTCATTCAACAATCATCATTCATTCATTCATTCATTCATCATTCATTCATCAGTCATTCATCATTCATTCATTCATCATTCATTATTCATTGGTTCATCATTGACTCATTATTCATTCATTCATTCATTCATTCATCATTCAAATATTCCTCATTCATTCATCATTCATTTATTCCTCATTCATTCTTCGTTCATTCATTCATTCACCTTTCATCATTCGTTCATCATTCAACACTCATTTATCAATGATTGATTTAACATTGGTTCATCATACATTCATCAGTCATTCATTTGACTTTCATTCATCGTTCATTCATTCATCATTCTTTCATTCATTCATCATTCATACATTCATCATTCATTCATTCGTTCATTCATTCATTCATCATTCATTCATTCATCATTCATTCATCATTTATTTATTATTAATTCATCATTCATCTTTGAGTGATTCATCATTGCCTCATCATTCATTCATCGTTCATTCATTCTTTCATTATTATTCATTCGTCTTTCATCATCCGTTCATCATTCTTTCATTCATCACACATTTATCGTTCATTCATTTATCATTCATTCATCATACATTCATCACTCATTCATTCAGCATTCATTTACCATTCGTTCATTCATCATTCATTCATTCATTCATTTATTCATTCATCGTTCATTCATTCATCATTCATTCATCGGTCAGTATTCATTTATTCATTCATCAGTCATTCAACATTCATCATTCTTCTTTCAGTGATTCATCATTGACTCATCATTCATACATCATTCATTCAATCATCGTTTATAATTCATTTATCCATTAATCATTCATTCATCATTCATCATTCATTGATTCATCATTGATTAATCATTGATTCTTCAATCATTCATCATTCATTCATTCATTCATCATTCATTCATCATTCATTCATCATTCATTCATTCGTCATTCTTCATTCTTTCATCATTCCTCATTCATTTGTCATTCATTCATTCATTCATTCATCCATTCATAATTCATTAAATCTTCATTCAGCAGCCATTCATTATTCATCATTCATTCATTCGAAATTCATTCATTCATTCACTCATTAATCATTCATTCATCATTCATTCATCACTCTTTCATTCATTCATCATTGATTCAATCATCATTCATTAATCCATCATTCATCATTCATTGATTCAGCATTCATTCATTCTACGTTCCTTCATTGATTCATCCATTCATCTTACATTCATTCAACATTCATCATTCATTAATCATTCATTCACAATTCACTCATTGATTAATCCATTCATCATTCATTTTTTGATCATGCAATCATCATTCACTCATTCATCATTCTTCGTTCATTTGTCCTTCATTCATTCATCATGCATCATTCATTCAACATTTATTCATTGATTCATCCATTCACCATTTATTGATTCATCATTCATTCATTCATCATGCTTTCATTGAGTAATCCAATCATCATTGATTCATTCATCATTAATCCATTCATGATTCATTAATCATCCATTCATTCATCATTAATCGTTCATTCATCATTCATTCATTATTCATCATTCATTCATTCATCATTCATTCATCATTCATTCATCATTCATTCATTCGTCATTCTTCATTCTTTCATCATTCCTCATTCATTTGTCATTCATTCATTTATCATTCTTTAATCAGTCATTCATTATTTATTCATCATTTATGCTTTCCTCATTCCATCATCATTCATCATTAATTCATCACTCATCCATTCATCATTCATTCGTTCATCATTCATTCACTCATTTATTCATCATTTATTCATCGTTCATTCATTCATTCTTAATTCATTCATTCATCATTCATTCCCTCAGTCATCATTCATTTATTCATTCATCATTCATTCATCAGTCATTCATTCATCATTCATTCATTAATCATTCATATGTTCATCATTCATTGACTCCTTTATTCATTCCATCATTTATTCATCATTTATTCATCGTTCATTCATTCATTCTTAATTCATTCATTCATCATTCATTCCCTCAGTCATCATTCATTTATTCATTCATCATTCATTCATCATTCATTCATCATTCATTCATTCGTCATTCTTCATTAGTTCATCATTCATCATTCATTTGTCATTCATTCATTTATCATTTTTTACTCTTTCATTCATTATTTATTCATCATTTATGCTTTCCTCATTCCATCGTCATTCATCATTAATTCATCACTCATCCAATCATCATTCATTCGTTCATCATTGATTCATTCATTTATCTTTCATTCGTTCATCATTCATTCACTCATTTATTCATCATTTATTCATCGTTCATTCATTCATTCATAATTCATTCATTCATCATTCATTCCCTCAGTCATCATTCATTTATTCATTCATCATTCATTCATCAGTCATTCATTCATCATTCATTCATTAATCATTCATATGTTCATCATTCATTGACTCCTTTATTCATCATTCATTCATCATTCATTCATCATTCATTCATTCGTCATTCTTCATTAGTTCATCATTCATCATTCATTTGTCATTCATTCATTTATCATTTTTTACTCTTTCATTCATTATTTATTCATCATTTATGCTTTCCTCATTCCATCGTCATTCATCATTAATTCATCACTCATCCAATCATCATTCATTCGTTCATCATTGATTCATTCATTTATCTTTCATTCGTTCATCATTCATTCACTCATTTATTCATCATTTATTCATCGTTCATTCATTCATTCATAATTCATTCATTCATCATTCATTCCCTCAGTCATCATTCATTTATTCATTCATCATTCATTCATCAGTCATTCATCATTCATCATTCATTCATCATTCATTCATCATTCACACATTCATCATTCATTCATTCATTAATCATTCATACGTTCATCATTCGTTGACTCCTTTATTCATCATTCATTCATCATTCATTCATTCTTTCATCATTCCTTCATCATTCACTCATTCATCCATTCATCATTCGTTCATTCATTCATCATTCATATATCATTCATTCGTTCATCATTCAATCATTAATCATTCACTCATCGTTCATTCAATCATCATTCATAATGCATTCAACTATTCATCATTCGTTCATTCATCATTCATTGATCATTCTTTAATCCGTCATTCATCATTCATTCATTATTCATCCATTCATCATTCCTTCATCATTCATTCAGCAACCATTCATGATTCATCAGTCATTCATTCATAATTCATTCATTCATCCTTCATTCATCACTCATTCGCAATTCTTTCATTCATTAGTACTTCATTAATCATTCATTGATCATTCATTCATTATTCTATCATTTATTCATCATTCATTCATCATGCATCATTAATTTATTCATAATTCATTCTATCAACATTCGTCATTCATTCATCAAACATTCATCATTCAATAATCATTGATTCACTCATTCATCATTCATTCATTCATTATTCATTCATCTATCATTCAACATTCATCATTCATTCATCATTCTATCATTCATCATTCATTCATCATTCATTCATTCATCATTCATTCATTCGTCATTCTTCACTCTTTCATCATTCATCATTCGTCATCATTCATTCATTTATCATTCTTTAATCATTCATTCATTATTTATTCATCACTTATGCTTTCATCATTCCAAAAGCATTCATCATCAATTCATAATTGATGCATTCATCATTCGCTCATTCATCCATTCATCATTCATTCCTCTTTCATTCATTCATTCATCATTCATTCATCTTTCATTGATCATCCATTCATTCATCATTCACTCAACTTCTATTTATTCATAATTCATCATTCATTCATTCATCATTCACCATTCATTGATTCCTCATTCATTCATCATTCATTCATCTTTCAACCATTCTTTCATCATTCAAACATTTATCTTTCATCATTTGTTCATCATTCATCATTGTTCACTCATTTATCATTCATTCACTTATTATTCATTCATGATTCATTCATCATTCCTTCATTCATTCATCATTCACTCAGCATTCATTCATTCGTTTTTACTCCATTGATTCATCCATTCCTCTTTCATACATTCAACATTCGTCAGTCATTCGTCATTCATTCATCATTCATTCATCAGTTATTGACTAATTCATCATTCCTTCATAATTCATTCATTCATCAGTCATTCCTCATTCTTTCATTCATTCATCAATCATTTATTCATCATAAATCATTCATTAATTCATTCAACATTCATTTATCATTCATTCATTTATCACTCATTCATTCATCATTCATCCATCCATCATTCATTCAACATTCGTCATTCATAAATCATTCATTCATAATTCATTCACTCATTCATCATTCATCCATCATTCATTCATTCATCAATCAACCATTCATTCATTCATGATTCATTCATTTATTCATCATTCATTATTCTATCATTTATTCATCATTCATTCATCATGCATCATTAATTTATTCATAATTCATTCTATCAACATTCGTCATTCATTCATCATTCAATAATCATTGATTCACTCATTCATCATTCATCCATCATTCATTCATTCATCAATGAACCATTCATTCATTCATGATTCATTCATTTATTCATCATTCATAATTCATTCATTTATTCATCATTCATAATTCAGTCATTCATTGATCATTCATCATTCATCATCATTCTTTCATTCATCATTCATTCATTCATCATTCATTCATCATTCATTCATCATTCTTTCCTCATTCTTTCATTCATTCATCACTCATTTATTCATCATTCATCATTCATTCATCATTCATTCGTTCATCATTCAATCATTCTTTCATCATTCATACATTCATCTTTCATCATTCGTTCATTATTCATTCATCGTTGATCACTCATTTATCATTCATTCATGATTCATTCATCATCCCTTCTTTCATTCATCATTCACTCAGCAATCATTCATTCATCGTTACTTCATTGATTCATCCATTCCTCATTCATTCATTCAACATTCGTCAGTCTTTCATCATTCATTCATCATTTATTGACTAATTCATCATTCGTTATTAATTCATTCATTCAGCAATCATTTATTCATCATTCATCATTCATTCATTTATCATTCATTCGTTCATCATTCATCCATCATTCATTCAACATTCGTCATTCATTCATCATTCATTCATAATTCATTCACTCATTCATCATTCAGTCTTCATTTATCATTCATTCATTCACTCATTCATCATTCCTTCATTCATCCATCATTCATTCATTCATCATTCATCCATTCGTTCCTTCATAAGTCATTCATTTATTCATCATTCATAATTCAGTCATTCATTGATCATTCATCGTTCATCGTCATTTTTTAATTTACCATTCATTCATTCATCATTCATTCATAATTCATTCACTCATTCATCATTCAGTCTTCATTTATCATTCATTCATTCACTCATTCATCATTCGTTCATTCATCCATCATTCATTCATTCATCATTCATCCATTCATTCCTTCATAATTCATTCATTTATTCATAATTCATAATTCAGTCATTCATTGATCATTCATTGTTCATCGTCATTTTTTAATTTATCATTCATTCATTCATCATTCGTTCATCATTCATTCATCATTCACTCATTCCTCATTCTTCACTCTTTCATCATTCATCATTCGTCATCATTCATTCATTCAATCATCATTCCTTCATTCATCCATCATTTATTCATTCATAATTCATTCATTCAACATTCGTCATTCATTCATCATTCACTCATTCCTCATTCTTCACTCTTTCATCATTCATCATTCGTCATCATTCATTCATTCATCATTCATTCATCATTCATCACTCATCATTCATTGATCATTCATCGTTCATCGTCATTCTTTTATTTATCATTCATTCATTCATTATTCATTCATCTGTCATTCAACATTCATCATTCATTCATCATTAACTCATCATTCATTCATGCATCATTTATTCATTCAGCATTCTTTCATTTATTCTTAATTCATTCGTTCTTTCAACATTCATCATTAATTCATCACTCTTTCATTCGTAATGCATTCATTCATCATTCATTCATCATACATTCATCATTCATTCATCGTTCATCATTCATTCATTCATTCAATCATCATTCCTTCATTCATCCATCATTTATTCATTCATAATTCATTCATTCAACATTCGTCATTCATTCATCATTCATTCATCATTGATTCATCATTCATTCTAAATTCTTGCACTCATTAATACTTCATTAATCATTCATTGATCATTCATTGATCATTCAATCATTTATTCATCATTCATTCATTCATCATGCATCATTCATTTATTCATTCATTCATTTATTCATTTATTCATTCATGTATCTTCCATTCATTCATAATTCATTCATTCAACATTCGTCATTCATTCATCAATCATTCATCACTCAATAATCATTGATTCACTCATTCATCATTCATTCATTCATTCATTATTCATTCGTCTATCATTCATTCATCATTCATTCATCATTCTTTGATTCATCATTCGTTCATCATTCATTCATCATTCATTCATCATTCGTTCATCATTCATCATACATTCAGCATTCATCAATCGCTCCTTCATTTATTCATCCATTCCTCTTTCAGTCATTCAACATTCATCATTCGTTCATCAGTCATTCACAAATTCATCATTCATTCATTTGTCATTCATCAATCATTCATTCATCATTCATTCATCATTCATTCATCATTCATTTATCATTCATTTATCATTCATTGATCATTCATCGCTCATCATTCATTCACTCATTCATCATTCATTCATTCATCATTCATTCAGCATTAGCTCATCATTCATTCATGCATCATTCATTCATTCAGCATTCTTTCATTTATTCTTAATTCATTCATTCTTTCAACATTCAACATTCATTTATCATTCGTCATTCATTCATCATTCATCATTCATTCAACATGCGTCGTTCATTCCTTTATTCATCATTCATTCATTCATTATTCATTCATCTGTCATTCAACATTCATCATTCATTCATCATTAACTCATCATTCATTCATTCAGCATTCTTTCATTTATTCTTAATTCATTCGTTCTTTCAACATTCATCATTCATTCATCACTCTTTCATTCGTAATGCATTCATTCATCAGCCATTCATCATACATTCATCATTTATTCATCATTCATCATTCATTCATTCATTCAATCATCATTCCTTCATTCATCCATCATTTATTCATTCATAATTCATTCATTCAACATTCGTCATTCATTCATCATTCATTCATCATTGATTCATCATTCATTTATTCATTCATCATTGATTCATCATTCGTTTATTCATTCATCATTCGTTCATCATTCATTCATTCATTATTCATCATACATTCAGCATTCATTAAATCATCGTTCCTTCATTGATTCATCCATTCATCTTTCATTCACTCAACATTCGTCATTCATTCAATAATCATTCATCATTCATTCGCTAATTCGTCATTCAATCTTCATTCATTCATTCATCATTCATTCATCATTCTTACCTTCATTCATCATTCATTCATTCGTCATTCATCATTCATTTATCATCCATTCATTCATAATTCATTCATTTATTCATCTGTCATTATTCAGTCATTTATTGATCCTTCATCATTCATCGTCATTCTTTCATTCACCATTCATTCATTCATCATTCATTCATTTATTCATCATTCATCATTCATTGATTCATCATTCATTCATTCGTCATTCTTCATTCTTTCATCATTCATTCATTCATCATTCATTCATCATTCATTCATTCGTCATTCTTCACTCTTTCATCATTCATCATTCGTCATCATTCATTCATTTATCATTCTTTAATCATTCATTCATTATTTATTCATCATTTATGCTTTCATCATTCCAAACGCATTCATCATCAATTCATAATTGATGCATTCATCATGCGCTCATTCATCCTTTCATCGTTCGTTCATTCATTCATTCATCATTCATATATCTTTCATTCATTCATTCATCATTCATTTATTAATCATTCAATCATCATTTATTCAATCATCATTCATCATTCATTCAACCATACATCATTCATTCATTAATCCTTCATCATTCATTGATTCAACATTGATTCATCATTGATTCATCATTCATTCATCATTCATTCATTGATTCATCCATTCATCATTCTTTCATCATTCATTCAGAAGCCATTCAAGATTCCTCATTCATTCATTCATAATTTATGCATGCATTCATCCTTCATTCATCATTCATTCGAAAGTCGTTCATTCAGTCATACTTCATTAATCATTCATTCATCATTCATTCATCATTCAATCATTCATTCATCATTCATTCATTCATCATTCATCATTCATCATTCATCATTCATCATTCATCATTCATTCATCATTCATCAGTCATTCATTCATCAGTCATTCAGCATTCATTCATTGTTCCTTCATTGATTCATCCATTCCTCTGTATTCATTCAACATTCATCATTCATCATTCATTTATTCATCATTCATTGACTAATACATCTTTCTTTCATATTTCATTCATTCATCTTTCTTTCAATCATTTATCTTGTATTTATTCAATCATCATTCATTTATCATTCTTTCATTCTTCATTCTTCATTCGTTCATCATTCATCATTCATTTGTCATTCATTCATTTATCATTCTTCAATCATTCATTCACATTCATTATTTATTCATCATTTATGCTTTCATTATTCCATCATCATTCATCAATAATTTATCATTCATCCATTCATCATTTGTTCATTCATCGTTAATTCATTTATTAATCATTCATTCGTTCATCATTCATTCATTCATTTATTCAGCATTTATGAATAGGTAGTTAAACTGGCCATTATAAATTGCCCCTAGTATAGATAGGTGGTAGGAAAATACAGGGACAGGGGGTGATGTGGTAGGAATATGGGATTAGTGTAGGATTTGGAAAAATGGGTGGTTGATGGTCAGCACAGATACGGTGGGCCAGAGGGCCTATTACAGTGCTGTATCTCTAAACATTCAGCAGACATTCCTAATTCATTCATTCATCCTTCATTCAAAATTCAATCATTCATTCATCATTCATTCATTCATTCATCATTTATTCATTCATAATTCATTCATTCAATATTCGTCAATCATTCAAAAATCATTCACCATTCAATCATCATTTATTCACTCATCCATCATTCATTCATTCATCATTCATTTATTCATCATTCTTTCATTCATTCATAATTCATTCATTCTTTCATCAATCATCATTCATTCATCACTCCTTCATTCTTTCATAATTCATTCATTAATCATTGATTCATCATTGATTCATCATTCATCATTCATTGATTTATCGTTCGTTCATCATTCACTCATTCATCATTCATCATTCACTCAGCATTCATTCATTCATCATTCCTTAACGGATGAATCAATGAATCCCTTCATCTTTCATTCGTTCATAATTCAGTCATTCATCATTCATTCATCATTCTTTCATTCATTCATCATTCATTCATCATTCATTCATCATTCATCATTCATCATTCAGTCATCATTCATTCATTCATTCATTCATCACTCATTTATCATTCATTCATTTAACATTCATTCATTCATCATTCATTCTTCATTCATTTAACATTCTTCATGCATTAATCATTCATTCATCATTCACTCACTCATTCATTCGTCATTCATCATTCATTCATTCACTCATTCATCAATCCTTCATTCATCCACCATTCATTCATCATTTATTCACACATTCATCATTCATTCATCATTCATTCATTCATCATTCACTCACCATTTATTCATTCATAATTCATCATTCATTCATTCATCAATCATCATTCATTGATTCATCATTGATTCATCATTCACTCATCATTCATTCCTCATTCCTTCATTCATTCATCATTCAATCATTCATCTTTCATCATTCGTTCATCAATCACTCATGATTCATTCATCATTCATTCACTAATTCATCATACATTCATCCTTTATTCATGCATTCATCATTCATTCATCATTCATTCATTTTTCATCATTCATTAATCCGTCATTCATTAATTCATTTATTCAATCATAATTTATCATTCGTTGATTCATCGTTCCATCATTGATTCATCCATTCCTCTTTACTCATTCAACATTCATCAATCATCATTCATTCATTCATCATTCATTTACTAATACATCTTTCTTTCAGAATTCATTCATTCATCATTCACTCATCATTCTTTCATTCATATATCATTTATTTATTCATTCATCATTCATTTATCATTCCTTCATTCTTCATTCGTTCATCATTCATCATTCATTTGTCATTCATTCATTTATCATTCTTCAATCATTCATTCACATTCATTATTTATTCATCATTTATGCTTTCGTTATTCCATCATCATTCATCAATAATTCATCATTCATCCATTCATCATTTGTTCATTCATCATTTGTTCATTTATTAATCATTCATTCGTTCATCATTCATTCATTCATTTATTCAGCATTTATTAATGGGGAGGTAAATTGGCCATTATAAATTGCCCCTAGTATAGGTGGTGGTAGGGAAATATAGGGACAGGTGGGGAGAGAACAAAGAACAAAGAAAATTACAGCACAGGAACAGGCCCTCCGGCCCTCCAATCCTGCGCCGATCCAGATCCTCTATCTAAACATGTCACCTATTTTCTAAGGGTCTGTGTCTCTTAGCTTCCTGCCCATTCATGTATCAGTCTAGATACATCTTAAAAGACCCTATCGTGCCCGCATCTACCACCTCCGCTGGCAATGCGTTCCAGGCACCCACCACCCTCTGCGTAAAGAACTTTCCATGCATATCCCCCCTAAACTTTGCCCCTCTCACTTAGAACTCATGACCCCGAGTAATTGAATCCCCCACTCTGGGAAAAAGCTTCTTGCTATCCACCTTGTCTATACCTCTCATGATTTTGTACACCTCAATCAGGTCCCCCCTCAACCTCCGTCTTTCTAATGAAAATAATCCTAATCTACTCAACCTCTCTTCATAGCTAGCGCCCTCCATACCAGGCAACATCCTGGTGAACCTCCTCTGCACCCTCTCCAAAGCATCTACATCCTTTTGGTAATGTGGCGACCAGAACTGCACGCAGTATTCCAAATGTGGCCGAACCAAAGTCTTATACAACTGTAACATGACCTGCCAACTCTTGTACTCAATACCTCCTCCGATGAAGGAAAGCATGCCATATGCCTTCTTGACCACTCTATTGACCTGCGTTGCCAACTTCAGGGAACAATGGACCTGAACACCCAAATCTCTCTGTACATCAGTTTTCCCCAGGACTTTTCCATTTACTGTATAGTTCACTCTTGAATTGGATCTTCCAAAATGCATCACCTCGCATTTGCCCTGATTGAACTCCATCTGCCATTTCTCTGCCCAACTCTCCAATCTATTTATATTCTGCTGTATCCCCTTCACTATCTGCTACTCCACCAACCTTAGTGTCGTCTGCAAACTTGCTAATCAGACCACCTATACTTTCCTCCAAATCATTTATGTATATCACAAGCAACAGTGGTCCCAGCACGGATCCCTGTGGAACACCACTGGTCACACGTCTCCATTTTGAGAAACTCCCTTCAACTGCTACTCTCTGTCTCCTGTTGCCCAGCCAGTTCTTTATCCATCTAGCTAGTACACCCTGGACCCCATGCGACTTCACTTTCTCCATCAGCCTACCATGGGGAACCTTATCAAACGCCTTACTGAAGTCCATGTATATGACATCTACAGCCCTTCCCTCATCAATCAACTTTGTCACTTCCTCAAAGAATTCTATTACGTTGGTAAGACATGACCTTCCCTGCACAAAACCATGTTGCCTATCACAGATAAGCCATTTTTCTTCCAAATGGGAATAGATCCTATCCCTCAGTATCTTCTCCAGCAGCTTCCCCACCACTGACATCAGGCTCACCGGTCTATAATTACCTGGATTTTCCCTGCTACCCTTCTTAAACAAGGGGACAACATCAGCAATTTTCCAGTCATCCGGGACCTCACCCGTGTTTAAGGGTGGTGGGAATATGAGATTAGTGTTGGATTAGTATGAATGGGTGGTTGATGGTTGGCACAGACTCTGTCGGCCGGAGGGCCTGTTTCAGTACTGAATCTCCAAACATTCAGCAGCCATTCATGATTCAGTCATTCATCATTCATTCATTCATTCATTCATCATTTATTCATTCATAAGTCATTCATTCAATATGCATCATTCATTCATAAATCATTCACCATTCAATCATCATTCATTCACTCATCCATCATTCATTCATTCATCATTCATTCATCAGTCATTCATCATTCACCATTCATTGATTTATCATTCGTTCATCATTCTTCATTCACTCAGCACTCATTCATTCATCATTCCTTAACGGATGAATCAATGAATCCCTTCATCTTTCATTCGTTCATAATTCAGTCATTCATCTTTCATATGTCATTCTTTCATTCATTCATCATTCATTCATCATTCATTCATTCATCATTCATCATTCATTCATCACTCATTTATCATTCATTAATTTATCATTCATTCATTCATTCATCAGTCATTCAACATTCATTTAACATTCGTCATTAATTCATCATCCATTCATCATTCATTCACTCATTCATTCATCATTCATTCGTCATTCATCATTCATTCATTCACTCATTCATCAATCCTTCATTCATCCATCATTCATTCATTCATAATTAATTCATTCAATATTCGTCATTCATTCATCATTCATTCATCATTCATTCATCATTCTTTCATTCATCATTCACTCATCATTTATTCATTCATAATTTATCATTCATTCATTCATCATTCATTGATTCATCATTGATTAATCATTCACTCATCATTCATTCCTGATTCATTCATTCTTTCATTCATCATTCAATCATTCGTGTTTCATCATTTGTTCATCATTCATTCATCATTCATTCATCATTCATTCACCAATTCATCATTCATTCATCATTCATTCATCATTCATTCAGTCATTCATCATTAATTCATCATTCATTCACTTATCTTTTATTCATTCATAATTCATCATTCGTTTATTCATCCTTCCTTCATTGATTCATCCATTCATCTTTCATTCATTCAATATTCATCATTCTTTCATCGTTCATTCATCATTCATTCATCATTCACTAATTCATCATTCATTCATCATTCATTGATTCATCATTGATTCATCATTCACTTATCATTCATTCATCATTCATTCATTCATTATTTATTCATCATTCATTCATGCATCATTCATCATTCATTCATCATTCATTCATCATTCATTCATCACTCATTTATCTTTCATTAATTTATCATACATTCATTCATCAGTCATTCAACGTTCATTTAACATTCGTCATTCATTCATCATTCATTCATCATTCATTCACTCATTCTTTCATCATTCATTCGTCATTCATCATTCATTCATTCACTCATTCATCAATCCTTCATTCATCCATCATTCATTCATTCATAATTCATTCATTCAATATATCATCATTCATCATTCGTCGTTCATTCATCATTCATTCATCATTCATTCACTAATTCATCATTCATTCATCATTCATTGATTCATCATTGATTCATCATTCACTTATCATTCATTCCTCATTCATTGATTCATTCATCATTCAATCATCATTTATTCTTTCATAATTCATCATTCGTTTATTCATCGTTCCTTCATTGATTTATCCATTCATCTTTCACCATTCGATATTCGTCATTCATTCATCATTCATTGATTCATCATTGATTCATCATTGATTCATCATTCACTCATCATTCATGCCTCATTCATTCACTAATTCATCATACATTCATCGTTCATTCATGCATTCATCATTCATTCATCACTCATTCATCATTCATTCATTCCTCATTCACTCATCATTTATTCATTCAAAATTTACATTCGTTTATTCATCGTTCCATCATTGATCCATCCATTCATCTTTCATTCATTCAATATTCGTCATTCATTCATCATTCATTCATCTTTCATTCATCAATCATTCACTGATTCATCTTTCATTCATCATTCTTTCATTCATTTGTCATTCATCATTAATTCCTCATTCATCATTAATTCCTCATTCATTCATTCATCATTCATTTATCCTTCATTCATTTGTCATTCATTTATCATTCATTCATCATTTATTCATCATTCATTCATCATTCATTCATTCATCACTCACTCATCATTTATTCATTTATAATTCATCAAGCCCCCAGTGACTCAACATCGGTAGCACTTCAAGCAACCCGAAGCACTGCACAAAGTACAGCCAGGCGCTGCGCAAACGACTACTGGCAACATCTATGCAGTCATATTCTTCTGACCGGAAACATCAGAGGAATGTATGATGGCATTAAGAGAGCTCTTGGGCCAATCATCAAGAAGAACACCCCCTTCAAATCTAAATCAGGGGACAGAATCACTGACCAATGCAAACGAATGGACCGCTGTGTTGAGCACTACCTAGAACTGTACTCCAGCGAGAATGTTGTCACTGAGACTGCCCTCAATGCAGCCCAGCCTCTACCAGTCATGGATGAGCTGGACATACAGCCAACAAAATCGGAACTCAGTGATGCCATTGATTCACCAGCCTGCGGAAAAGCCTTTGGGAAGGACAGCATTACCCCTGAAATAATCAAGAGTGCCAATAATCAAGAGTGCCAAGCCTGCTATACTCGCAGCACTCCAAGAACTGCTATGCCTGTGCTGGGACGAGGGAGCAGTACCTCAAGACATGTGCGATGCCGATATCAACACCCTCTATAAAAACAAAGGTGACCGCGGTGACTGCAACAACTACCGTGGAATCTCTCTGCTCAGCATAGTGGGGAAAGTCTTTGCTTGAGTCACTCTAAACAGGCTCCAGAAGCTGGCCGAGCACGTCTATTCTGAGGCACAGTGTGGCTTTCATGCAGAGAAATCGACCATTGACATGCTGTTCATCAGATACAGGAGAAATGCCGTGAACAACAGACGCCCCTCTACATTGCTTTCATTGATCTCACCAAAGCCTTTGACCTCGTCAGCAGACATGGTCTCTTCAGACTACTAGAAAAGATTGGATGTCCACCAAAGCTACTAAGTATCATCACCTCATTCCATGACAATATGAAAGGCACAATTCAACATGATGGCTCCTCATCAGACACCTTTCCGATCCTGAGTGGCGTGAAACAGGGCTGTGTTCTAGCACCTACACTGTTTGGGATTTTCTTCTCCCTGCTGCTTTCACATGCGTTCAAGTCCTCGGAAGAAGGAATTTTCCTCCACACAAGATCGGGGGCTGGTTGTTCAACCTTGCCCATCTAAGAGCAAAGTCCAAAGTACGGAAAGTCCTCATCAGGGAACTCCTCTTTGCTGACGATGCTGCTTTAACATCGCACACAGAAGAGTGTCTGCAGAGTCTCATCTACCGGTTTGCGGCTGCCTGCAACGAATTTGGCCTAACCATCAGCCTCAAGAAAACGAGCATCATGGGGCAGGACGGCAGAAATGCTCCATCCATCAACATTGGTGACCACGCTCTGGAGGTGGTTCAAGAGTTCACCTACCTAGGCTCAACTATCACCAGTAACCTGTCTCTAAATGCAGAAATCAACAAGCGCATGGGAAAGGCTTCCACTGCTATGTCCAGACTGGCCAAGAGAGTGTGGGAAAATGGTGCACTGACATGGAACACAAAAGTCCGAGTTTATCAAGCCTGTGTCCTCAGTACCTTTAGAATTAGAATTAGAACATTACAGCGCAGTACAGGCCCTTCGGCCCTCGATGTTGCGCCGATCATCTGACCTACACTATTCGATTTTCATCCATATGTCTATCCAATGACCACTTAAATGCCCTTAAAGTTGGCGAGTCTACTACTGTTGCAGGCAGGGCGTTCCACGCCCCTACTACTCTCTGTGTAAAGAAACTACCTCTGACATCTGTCCTATATCTTTCACCCCTCAACTTAAAGCTATGTCCCCTTGTGTTTGCCATTATCATCCGAGGAAAAAGACTCTCACTATCCACCCTATCTAACCCTCTGATTATCTTGTATGTCTCTATTAAGACACCTCTCCTCCTCCTTCTCTCTCGCTGTATGGCAGCGAGGCCTGGACAACGGATGTCAGCCAAGAGCAACGTCTCAATTCATTCCATCTTTGCTGCCTCCGGAGAATACTTGGCATCAGGTGGCAGGACGGTTTCTCCAACACAGAAGTCCTCGAGGCGGCCAACATCCCCAGCTTATACACACTACTGAGTCAGCGGCGCTTGAGATGGGTTGGCCATGTGAGCCGCATGGAAGATGGCAGGATACCCAGAGACACATTGTACAGTGAGCTCGCCACTGGTATCAGGCCCACCGGCCGTCCATGTCTCCGCTTTAAAGACATCTGCAAATGTGACATGAAGTCCTGCGACATTGATCACAAGTCATGGGAGTCAGTTGCCAGTGTTCACCAGAGCTGGCGGGCAGCCATAAAGGCGGGGCTAAAGTGTGGCGTGCTGCACAGACTTAGCAGATGGCAGGAAAAAAGACAAAGGAGCAAGGGGAGAGCCAACTGTGTAACAGCCACGACGAACAATTTTTTCTGCAGCGCCTGTGGAAGAGCCTGTCACTCTAGAATTGGCCTTTATAGCCACTCAAGGCGCTGCTCCACACACCACTGACCACCTCCAGGCGACTCCAAATTGCCTCTCGATATTAGAAGGCCAAAGAAGGGAATTCAGCATTTGTTTATTCATCGTTCCTTCATTGATGCATCCATTCATCTTTAGTTCATTCAACGTTCGTCATTCATTCATCGTTCATTCATCATTCATTCATCATTCATTCATCATTCATTCATGCATTCATCATTCATTCATCATTCTTTCATCATTCATTCATCATTCATTCATCATTCATTCACATCATTTATTCATTCATAATTCATCTTTCGTTTATTCATCGTTCCTTCATTGATTCATCCATTCATCTTTCATTCTTTCAACATTCGTCATTCATTCATCGTTCATTCATCATTCATTCACTAATTCATCATTCATTCATTCATCATTCATTCATCATTCATTCATCATTCATTCATCCATAATTTATTTATGCAATGTTCGTCGTTCATTCACTCATTCATCATTCATTCATTCATCATTCATTCATCAGTCATTCATCAGTCATTCATCATTCATTCATCATACATACAGCATTCAATCATTCATTATTCCTTCATTGATTCATCCATTCCTCTTTCATTCATTCCACATTCGCCATTCATTCATCATTCATTCATCATTCATTGACTAATTCATCGTTCTTTCATAACTCAATCATTCATCATTCAATAATCATTCTTTCATTCATTTATCATTCATTCATTCATTCATCATTTATTTATCATTCGTTCATTCGTCATTCTTCATTCGTTCATCATTAATCATTCATTTGTCATTCATTCATTTAACATTTTTAACCATTCAGTCATTATTTATTCATCATTTATGCTTTCATCATTCCATCATCATTCATCAATAATTCATCATTCATCCATTCATCATTAATTCATTCATTAATATTTTATTCGTGCATCATTCATTCACTCATTTATACAGCATTTATTCATCATTCAATCGTTCATTCATCATTTGATCTTCATTCACTCATTCATGCATTCATCATTCGTTCGTCATTCATTCATCATTCAGATATCATTCATTCGTTCATCTTTCATTCATTAATCATTCACGCATCATTCATTCAATCATCATTCATAATTCATTCAAACATTCATCATTCATTCATTCATCATTCATTGATTCATCATTCATTCATTCATTCATTCATCATTGATTCATCATTCAACAATCATTCATTCATAATTCATTCATTGATTCAACAATTCATCATTACTTCATCATTCATTCAGCAGCCATTCATAATTCATTCATTCATCCTTCATTCATCATTCATTCGAAATTCAATCATTCATTCATCACTCATTCATTCATTCAATATTCGTCATTCATTCATATATCATTCATCATTCAATGATCAATCATTCACTCATTCATCATTCATTCATTCATCATTCATTCATCAGTCATTCATCATCAATTCCTCATTCATTCAATCATCATTCATTTATCCTTCATTCATTTGTCATTCATTTATCATTGATTCATCATTGATTCATCACTAATTCAACTTTCGTCATTAATTCATCGTTCAATCATCATTCATTCATCATTCATTCACTAAATCATCATTCATTCATCATTCATTCACTAATTCATCATTCATTCATCATTCATTCATGCATTCATCATTCATTCATCATTCTTTCATCATTCATTCATCATTGATTCATCATTCATTCATTCATCATTCACTCATCATTTATTCATTCATAATTCATCTTTCGATTATTCATCGTTCCTTCATTGATTCATCCACTCATCTTTCATTCTTTCAACATTTGTCATTCATTCATCGTTCATTCATCATTCATTCATCATTCATTCACTAATTCATGATTCATCCATAATTCATTCATTCAATGTTCGTCATTCATTCATGAATTATTCATCATTCAATCGTCATTCATTCACTCATTCATCATTCATTCATTCATCACTCACTCATCATTTATTCATTCATAATTCATCATGCGTTTATTCATCGTGCCTTCATTGATTCATCCATTAATCTTTCATCCATTCAACATTCGTCATTCATTCATCGTTCAATCATCATTCATTCACTAATTCATCATTCATTCATCATTCATTCATCACTCATCATTCATTCATCATTCATTCATCATTCATTCATCAGTCAATTATCATTCATTCATCATTCATTCATCATTCATTTATTCATCATTCATTCATCAATTATTCATTCATAATTCATCATTCGTTTATTCATCATTCCTTCATTTATTCATCCATTCCTCTTTCATTCATTCAACATTCCTCATTCATTCATCGTTCATTCATCATTCATTCACTAATTCATCATTCGTTCATTCATCATTCATTCAATGTTCGTTATTCATTCATGAATTATTCATCATTCAACCATCATTCATTCACTCATTCATCATTCATTCATTCATTCATTCATTCATCATTCATTCATTCATCATTCATCATTCTTCAATCTTCATTCATTCATCCATCCATCATTCATTCATTCATTCATTCATCCTTCATTCATTCATTCATTCATTCTTCATTCATTCATCATTCATCATCCTTCATTCATTCATTCATCCTTCATTCATTCATTCATTCATCATCCTTCATTCATTCATTCATTCATTCCTTCATTCATTCATTCATTCATTCTTCATTCATTCATTCTACATTCATTCATTCATTCATTCTTCATTCATTCATCCATCATTCATTCATCATTCATTCATCCATCATTCATTCATTCATCATCCTTCATTCATTCATTCATTCTTCATTCATTCATCCATCATTCATTCATTCATTCATTCATTCATCCATCCAACCATCCTTCATTCATTCATTCATTCATTCATCATGCATCATCCTTCATTCATTCATCATTCATTCATTCATCATGCATCATCCTTCATTCATTCTTCATTCATTCATTCATTCATCCATCCATCCATCCAACCTTCATTCATTCATTCATTCATTCACTCATTCATTCTTCATTCATTCTTCATTCATTCATCCATCATTCATTCTTCATTCATTCATTCATTCATTCATTCACCATTCATCATTCTTCATTCATTCATTCATTCGTTCATTCATTCATCCATCCTTCATTCATTCATCATTCATCATTCTTCATTCTTCATTCATTCATTCAATAATCCATCCATCATTCATTCATTCATCCTTCATTCCTTCATTCAATCATTCATTCTTCATTCATTCATTCTTCATTCATTCATTCATTGATTCATTCATTCATCCTTCATTCATTCATTCATTCATCATCCTTCATTCATTCATTCATTCATTCTTCATTCATTCATTCTTCATTCATTCATTCATTCATTCTTCATTCATTCTTCATTCATTCATCCATCATTCATCATTCATTCATTCATCATTCAACATTCTTCATTCATTCATTCGTTCATTCATTCATCCATCATTCATCATTCATTCATTCATTCTTCATTCATTCATTCATTCATCCATCCATTATTCATTCATTCATTCATCTTTCATTCATTCATTCATTCATTCATTCTTCATTCATTCATTCATCATTCATTATCCTTCATTCATTCATCCTTCATTCATTTATTCATTCATTCATTCATCCTTCATTCATTTATAATCCATTGACTAATTGATCATTCTTTCATAATTCAATCAGTCATCATTCTTTCATCATTCATTCATCATTGATTCATCATTCATTCATTCATCATTCACTCATCATTTATTCATTCATAATTCATCTTTCGATTATTCATCGTTCCTTCATTGATTCATCCACTCATCTTTCATTCTTTCAACATTTGTCATTCATTCATCGTTCATTCATCATTCATTCACTAATTCATGATTCATCCATAATTCATTCATTCAATGTTCGTCATTCATTCATGAATTATTCATCATTCAATCATCATTCATTCACTCATTCATCATTCATTCATTCATCACTCACTCATCATTTATTCATTCATAACTCATCATGCGTTTATTCATCGTGCCTTCATTGATTCATCCATTAATCTTTCATCCATTCAACATTCGTCATTCATTCATCGTTCAATCTTCATTCATTCACTAACTCATCATTCATTCATCATTCATTCATCACTCATCATTCATTCATCATTCATTCATCATTCATTCATCAGTCAATTATCATTCATTCATCATTCATTCATCATTCATTTATTCATCATTCATTCATCAATTATTCATTCATCATTCATCATTCGTTTATTCATCATTCCTACATTTATTCATCCATTCCTCTTTCATTCATTCAACATTCGTCATTCATTCATCGTTCATTCATCATTCATTCACTAATTCATCATTCGTTCATTCATCATTCATTCAATGAATTATTCATCATTCAACCATCATTCATTCACTCATTCATCATTCATTCATTCATTCATTCATCATTCATTCATTCATTCATCATTCATCATTCTTCAACCTTCATTCATTCATCCATCCATCATTCATTCATTCATTCATCCTTCATTCATTCATTCATTCATTCTTCATTCATTCATTCTTCATTCATTCATCAGTCGTCATCCTTCATTCATTCTTTCATTCATTCATCCTTCATTCATTCATTCATCATTCATCATTCTTCAATCTTCATTCATTCATCCATCCATCATTCATTCATTCATCCTTCATGCATTCATTCATTCATTCTTCATTCATTCATTCTTCATTCATTCATCATTCATCATCCTTCATTCATTCATTCATTCATCCTTCATTCATTCATTCATTCATCATCCTTCATTCATTCATTCATTCATTCCTTCATTCATTCATTCATTCATTCATTCTTCATTCATTCATTCTACATTCATTCATTCATTCATTCTTCATTCATTCATCCATCATTCATTCATCATTCATTCATCCATCATTCATTCATTCATTCATTCTTCATTCATTCATTCATTCTTCATTCATTCATCCATCATTCATTCATTCATTCATTCATCCATCCAACCATCCTTCATTCATTCATTCATTCATTCATTCATCATGCATCATCCTTCATTCATTCATCATTCATTCATTCATCATGCATCATCCTTCATTCATTCATCATGCATTCATTCATCCATCATTCATTCATTCATTCATTCATTCATTCTTCATTCATTCATTCATTCATTCATTCATTCATCCATCCATCCATCCATCCTTCATTCATTCATTCATTCATTCATTCACTCATTCATTCTTCATTCATTCTTCATTCATTCATTCATTCATTCACCATTCATCATTCTTCATTCATTCATTCATTCGTTCATTCATTCATCCATCCTTCATTCATTCATCATTCATCATTCTTCATTCTTCATTCAGTCATTCATTAATCCATCCATCATTCATTCATTCATTCATTCAATCATTCATTCATTCATTCATTCATTCATTCTTCATTCATTCATTCATTGATTCATTCATTCATCCTTCATTCATTCATTCATAATCCTTCATTCATTCATTCATTCTTCATTCATTCATTCATTCATTCATCCATCATTCATCATTCATTCATTCATCATTCAACATTCTTCATTCATTCATTCGTTCATTCATTCATCCATCATTCATTCATTCATTCATTCATCATTCATTCATTCATTCATCATGCTTCAATCTTCATTCATTCGTTCATTCATTCATTCATTCATCCATCCATTATTCATTCATTCATTCATCTTTCATTCATTCATTCATTCATTCATTCATTCATTCATTCATCATTCATTATCCTTCATTCATTCATTCATTCATTCATTCATTCATTCATCCTTCATTCATTCATTCATTCATCATCCTTCATTCATTCATTCATTCATTCATCCATCCATCCTTCATTCACTTATAATCCATTGACTAATTGATCATTCTTTCATAATTCAATCAGTCATCATTCATTCATCATTCTTTCTTTCATTTATCATTCATTAATTCATTCATCATTTATGTATCATTCATTCATTCGTCATTCTTCATTCGTTCATCATTCATCATTCATTTGTCATTCATTCATTTATCATTCTTTAATCATTCATTCATTATTTAATCATCATTAATTCTTTCATCATTCCATCATCATTCATCAATAATTCATCATTCATCCATTCATCATTTGTTTATTCATCATTAATTCATTCATTAATCATTCATTCAGTTCATCATTCATTCACTCATTTATTCAGCATTTATTCATCATTCATTCATTCATTCATTCATCATTCACACATTCATCCATTCATAATTCCTTCATTCATTCATTCATAATTCGTTCATTCATTCCTTCATCCATCCATCCATCCTTCATTCATTCATTCATTCATCCATCCATCATCATTCATTCATTCATTCATTCATTCATTATTCATCATCATTCATTCATTCATCAGGCATCATCCTTCATTCATTCATCATTCATTCATTCATTCATTCATTCATTCATCCTGCATCATCCTTCATTCATTCATCATTCATTCTTCATTCATTCATCCATCATTCATTCATCGTTCATTCATTCATTCATTCATCATTCATCATTCTTCATTCATTCATTCAGTCATTCATTAATCCATCCATCCATCCTTCATTCATTCATTCAATCATTCATTCATCCTTCCATCCATCCTTCATTCATACATTCATTCATCCATCCATCCATCCTTCATTCATTCATTCATAATGCATCATCCTTCATTCATTCATCATTCATTCATTCATCCATCATTCATTCATTCATTCATTCATTCATTCATTCATTCATTCATTCATTCATTCATTCATTCATTCATTCATTCATCCATCCATCCATCCTTCATTCATTCATCATTCATTCATTCATTCATTCATTCATTCATTCATTCATTCATTCATTCATCCATCCATCCATCATTCATTCATTCATTCATTCATTCATCATTCATTCATTCTTCCATCCATCCTTCATTCATTCATTCATTCATTCATTCATTCATTCATTCATTCTTCATTCATTCATCCATCATTCATTCATTCATTCATTCATCAATCCAACATTCATTCATTCATTTATTCATCATTCATCATTCTACATTCATTCATTCATTCATCCATCCACCCATCCATCCTTCATTCATTCATTCATTCATTCATCATGCATCATCCTTCATTCATAAATCATTCATTCATTCATCCATCAATCATTCATTCATTCATTCTTCATTCAATCTTCATTCATTCATCCATCATTCATTCATCATTCATTCATTCATTCATTCATTCTTCATTCACTCTTCATTCATTCATTCATCATTCATTCATTCATTCATTCATCATTCATCATTCTTCATTCATTCATTCATTCATTCATCATTCATTCATTCATTCATCATTCATCATTCTTCAATCTTCATTCATTCATCCATCCATCATTCATTCATTCATTCATCCTTCATTCATTCATTCATTCATCATTCATTCATTCTTCATTCATTCATCATTCATCATCCTTCATTCATTCATTCATTCATCTTTCATTCATTCATTCATTCATCATCCTTCATTCATTCATTCATGCATTCCTTCATTCATTCATTCTTCATTCATTCATTCTACATTCATTCATTCATTCATTCTTCATTCATTCATCCATCATTCATTCATCATTCATTCATCCATCATTCATTCATTCATCATCCTTCATTCATTCATTCATTCATCCATCATTCATTCATTCATTCATTTATTCATCCATCCAACCATCCTTCATTCATTCATTCATTCATTCATTCATTCATTCATAATGCATCATCCTTCATTCATTCATCATTGATTCATTCATCCATCATTCATTCATTCATTCATTCATTCTTCGTTCATTCATTCATTCATTCATTGATCCATCCAACCATCCTTCATTCATTCATTCATTCATTCATCATGCATCATCCTTCATTCATTCATCATTCATTCATTCATCCATCATTCATTCATTCATTCATTCTTCATTCATTCATTCATTCATTCATTCATTCTTCAGTCATTCTTCATTCATTCATCCATCATTCATTCTTCATTCATTCATTCATTCATTCACCATTCATCATTCGTCATTCATTCATTCATTCGTTCATTCATTCATCCATCCTTCATTCATTCATCATTCATCATTCTTCATTCTTCATTCATTCATTCATTAATCCATCCATCATTCATTCATTCGTCCTTCATTCATTCAATCATTCATTCTTCATTCATTCATTCTTCATTCATTCATTCATTGATTCATTCATTCATCCTTCATTCTTTCATTCATTCATTCATTCATTCATTCATCATCCTTCATTCATTCATTCATTCATTCATTCATTCTTCATTCATTCATTCATTCATTCTTCATTCATTCTTCATTCATTCATCCATCATTCATCATTCATTCATTCATTCATCATTCAACATTCTTCATTCATTCATTCGTTCATTCATTCATCCATCATTCATTCATTCATTCATTCATCATTCATTCATTCATCACTCATCATGCTTCAATCTTCATTCGTTCATTCATTCATTCATCCATCCATTATTCATTCATTCATCTTTCATTCATTCATTCATTCATTCATTCTTCATTCATTCATTCATCATTCATTATCCTTCATTCATTCATCCTTCATACATTCATTCATTCATTCATTCATTCATCCTTCATTCATTCATTCATTCATCATCCTTCATTCATTCATTCATTCATCCATCCATCCTTCATTCATTTATCATCCATTGACTAATTGATCATTCTTTCATAATTCAATCAGTCATCATTCATTCATCATTCTTTCATTCATTTATCAATCATTAATTCATTCATCATTTATTTATCATTCATTCATTCGTCGTTCTTCATTCGTTCATCATTCATCATTCATTTGTCATTCATTCATTTATCATTCTTTAATCATTCATTCATTATTTAATCATCATTAATTCTTTCATCATTCCATCATCATTCATCAATAATTCATCATTCATCCATTCATCATTTGTTTATTCATCATTAATTCATTCATTAATCATTCATTCAGTTCATCATTCATTCACTCATTTATTCAGCATTTATTCATCATTCATTCTATCATTCATCATTCACACATTCATCCATTCATCATTCCTTCATTCATTCATTCATAATTCGTTCATTCATTCATTCATCCATCCATCCATCCTTCAGTCATTCATTCATTCATTCATTCATTCATCCATCCATCATCATTCATTCATTCATTCATTATTCATCATTCATTCATTCATTCATCATGCATCATCCTTCATTCATCCATCATTCATTCATCATTCATTCATCCATCATTCATTCATTCATCATCCTTCATTCATTCATTCATTCTTCATTCATTCATTCATTCTTCATTCATTCATCCATCATTCATTCATTCATTCATCCATCCAACCATCCTTCATTCATTCATTCATTCATTCATTCATCATGCATCATCCTTCATTCATTCATCATTCATTCATTCATCATGCATCATCCTTCATTTATTCATCATTCATTCATTCATCCATCATTCATTCATTCATTCATTCATTCTTTATTCATTCATTCATTCATCCATCCATCCATCCAACCTTCATTCATTCATTCAATCACTCATTCATTCTTCATTCATTCTTCATTCATTCATCCATCATTCATTCTTCATTCATTCATTCATTCATTCATTCATTCACCATTCATCATTCTTCATTCATTCATTCGTTCATTCATTCATCCATCCTTCATTCATTCATCATTCATCATTCTTCATTCTTCACTCATTCATTCATTAATCCATCCATCATTCATTCATTCATCCTTCATTCATTCATTCAATCATTCATTCTTCATTCATTCCTTCTTCATTCATTCATTCATTGATTCATTCATTCATCCTTCATTCATTCATTCATCATCCTTCATTCATTCATTCATTCATTCATTCATTCATTCTTCATTCATTCATTCTTCATTCATTCTTCTTTCATTCATCCATCATTCATCATTCATTCATTCATTCATCATTCAACATTCTTCATTCATTCATTCATTCATTCATTCATCCATCATTCATTCATTCATTCATCATTCATTCATTCATTCATCATTCATCATGCTTCAATCTTCATTCATTCATTCATTCATCCATCCATTATTCATTCATTCATTCATCTTTCATTCATTCATTCATTCATTCTTCATTCATTCATTCATCTTTCATTATCCTTCATTCATTAATCCTTCATTCATTCATTCATTCATTCATTCATCCTTCATTCATTCATTCATTCATCATCCTTCATTCATTCATTCATTCATTCATCCATCCATCCTTCATTCACTTATAATCCATTGACTAATTGATCATTCTTTCATAATTCAATCAGTCATCATTCATTCATCATTCTTTCATTCATTTATCATTCATTAATTCATTCATCATTTATTTATCATTCATTCATTCGTCATTCTTCATTCGTTCATCATTCATCATTCATTTGTCATTCATTCATTTATCATTCTTTAATCATTCATTTATTATTAAATCATCATTAATTATTTCATCATTCCATCATTATTCATCAATAATTCATCATTGATCCATTCATCATTTGTTTATTCATCATTAATTCATTCATTAATCATTCATTCAGTTCATCATTCATTCACTCATTTATTCAGCATTTATTCATCATTCATTCATTCATTCATCATTCACACATTCATCCATTCATCATTCCTTCATTCATTCATTCATAATTCGTTCATTCATTCCTTCATCCATCCATCCATCCTTCATTCATTCATTCATTCATCCATCCATCATCATTCATTCATTCATTCATTCATTCATTATTCATCATCATTCATTCATTCATCAGGCATCATCCTTCATTCATTCATCATTCATTCATTCATTCATAATTCGTTCATTCATTCCTTCATCCATCCATCCATCCTTCATTCATTCATTCATTCATCCATCCATCATCATTCATTCATTCATTATTCATCATCATTCATTCATTCATCATGCATCATCCTTCATTCATTCATCATTCATTCATTCATTCATTCATTCATTCATTCATCCTGCATCATCCTTCATTCATTCATCATTCATTCTTCATTCATTCATCCATCATTCATTCATCGTTCATTCATTCATTCATTCATTCATTCATTCATCATTCATCATTCTTAATTCATTCATTCAGTCATTCATTAATCCATCCATCCATCCTTCATTCATTCATTCATTCAATCATTCATTCATCCATCCATCCATCCTTCATTCATTCATTCATTCATCCATCCATCCATCCTTCATTCATTCATTCATCAAGCATCATCCTTCATTAATTCATCATTCATTCATTCATCCATCATTCATTCATTCATTCATTCATTCATTCATTCATTATTTCATTCATTCATTCATCCATCCATCCATCCTTCATTAATTCATCATTCATTCATTCATTCATTCATCCATCCATCCATCATTCATTCATTCATTCATTCATTCATTCATCATTCATTCATTCTTCCATCCATCCTTCATTCATTCATTCATTCATTCATTCATTCTTCATTCATTTATCATTCATTCATCCATCATTCATTCAGTCATCAATCCAACATTCGTTCATTCATTTATTCATCATTCATCATTCTTCATTCATTCATTCATTCATCCATCCACCCATCCATCCTTCATTCATTCATTCATTCATCATGCATTATCCTTCATTCATAAATCATTCATTCATTCATCCATCAATCATTCATTCATTCTTCATTCATTCATCCATCATTCATTCATCATTCATTCATTCATTCATTCATTCATTCTTCATTCATTCTTCATTCATTCATCCATCATTCATTCAATCATTCATTCATCATTCATCATTCTTCATTCATTCATTCATTCATTCATCTTTCATCATTCTTCAATCTTTATTCATTCATCCATCCATCATTCATTCATTCATTCATCCTTCATTCATTCATTCATTCATTCTTCATTCATTCATTCTTCATTCATTCATTCATTCATCCTTCATTCATTCATTCATTCATCCATCCAACCATCCTTCATTCATTCATTCATTCATTCATTCATTCATCATGCATCATCCTTCATTCATTCATCATTCATTCATTCATCCATCATTCATTCATTCATTCATTCTTCATTCATTCATTCATTCATTCATCCATCCAACCATCCTTCATTCATTCATTCTTCATTCATTCATTCATTCATTCACTCATTCTTTCTTCATTCATTCTTCATTCATTCATCCATCATTCATTCTTCATTCATTCATTCATTCATTCATTCACCATTCATCATTCGTCATTCATTCATTCACTCGTTCATTCATTCATCCATCCTTCATTCATTCATCATTCATCATTCTTCATTCTTCATTCTTCATTCTTCATTCATTCATTCATTAATCCATCCATAATTCATTCATTCATCTTTCATTCATTCATTCAATCATTCATTCATTCATTCATTCATTCTTCATTCATTCTTCATTCATTCATCCATCATTCATTCATCATTCATTCATTCATTCATTCATTCATTCATTCATCCTGCATCATCCTTCATTCATTCATCATTCATTCTTCATTCATTCATCCATCATTCATTCATCGTTCATTCATTCATTCATTCATTCATTCATCATTCATCATTCTTAATTCATTCATTCAGTCATTCATTAATCCATCCATCCATCCTTCATTCATTCATTCATTCAATCATTCATTCATCCATCCATCCATCCTTCATTCATTCATTCATTCATCCATCCATCCATCCTTCATTCATTCATTCATCAAGCATCATCCTTCATTAATTCATCATTCATTCATTCATCCATCATTCATTCATTCATTCATTCATTCATTATTTAATTCATTCATTCATCCATCCATCCTTCATTAATTCATCATTCATTCATTCATTCATTCATCCATCCATCCATCCATCATTCATTCATTCATTCATTCATTCATTCATTCATCATTCATTCATTCTTCCATCCATCCTTCATTCATTCATTCATTCATTCATTCATTCTTCATTCATTCTTCATTCATTCATCCATCATTCATTCATTCATCAATCCAACATTCGTTCATTCATTTATTCATCATTCATCATTCTTCATTCATTCATTCATTCATCCATCCACCATCCATCCTTCATTCATTCATTCATTCATCATGCATTATCCTTCATTCATAAATCATTCATTCATTCATCCATCAATCATTCATTCATTCTTCATTCATTCATCCATCATTCATTCATCATTCATTCATTCATTCATTCATTCATTCATTCTTCATTCATTCTTCATTCATTCATCCATCATTCATTCATTCATCATTCATCATTCTTCATTCATTCATTCATTCATCATTCATCATTCTTCAATCTTTATTCATTCATCCATCCATCATTCATTCATTCATTCATCCTTCATTCATTAATTCATTCATTCTTCATTCATTCATTCATTCATTCATCATTCATCATCCTTCATTCATTCATTCATTCATTCATCCTTCATTCATTCATTCATTCTTCATTCATTCATTCTACATTCATTCATTCATTCATCCATCATTCATTCTTCATTCATTCATCCATCATTCATTCATTCATTCATTCATCCATCCAACCATCCATCATTCATTCATTCATTCATTCATTCATTCATCATGCATCATCCTTCATTCATTCATCATTCATTCATTCATCCATCATTCATTCATTCATTCATTCTTCATTCATTCATTCATTCATTCATCCATCCAACCATCCTTCATTCATTCATTCATTCATTCATTCATTCATCATGCATCATCCTTCATTCATTCATCATTCATTCATTCATCCATCATTCATTCATTCATTCATTCTTCATTCATTCATTCATTCATTCACTCATTCATTCTTCATTCATTTTTCATTCATTCATCCATCATTCATTCTTCATTCATTCATTCATTCATTCATTCACCATTCATCATTCGTCATTCATTCATTCACTCGTTCATTCATTCATCCATCCTTCATTCATTCATCATTCATCATTCTTCATTCTTCATTCTTCATTCATTCATTCATTAATCCATCCATCATTCATTCATTCATCTTTCATTCATTCATTCAATCATTCATTCATTCATTCATTCATTCATTCTTCATTCATTCTTCATTCATTCATCCATCATTCATTCATTCATTCATCAATCCAACATTCATTCATTCATTTATTCATCATTCATCATTCTTCATTCATTCATTCATTCATCCATCCATCCATCCATCCTTCATTCATTCATTCATTCATTCATCATGCATCATCCTTCATTCATAAATCATTCATTCATTCATCCATCAATCATTCATTCATTCATTCTTCATTCATTCATCCATCATTCATTCATCATTCATTCATTCATTCATTTATTCATTCTTCATTCATTCTTCATTCATTCTTCATTCATTCATCCATCATTCATTCATTCATTCATCATTCATCATTCTTCAGTCATTCATTCATCATTCATTCATTCATTCATCATTCATCATTCTTCAATCTTCATTCATTCATCCATCCATCATTCATTCATTCATTCATCATTCATCATTCTTCAATCTTCATTCATTCATCCATCCATCATTCATTCATTCATTCATCCTTCATTCATTCATTCATCCTTCATTCATTCATTCATTCATCATCCTTCATTCATTCATTCCTTCCTTCATTCACTCATTCATTCTTCATTCATTCATTCCACATTCATTCATTCATTCATTCTTCATTCATTCATCCATCATTCATTCATCATTCATTCATCCATCATTCATTCATTCATCATCCTTCATTCATTCATTCATTATTCATTCATTCATCCATCATTCATTCATTCATTCATTCATCCATCCAACCATCCTTCATTCATTCATTCATTCATTCATTCATAATGCATCATCCTTCATTCATTCATCATTGATTCATTCATCCATCATTCATTCATTCATTCATTCATTCTTCATTCATTCATTCATTCTTCCATCCAACCATCCTTCATTCATTCATTCATTCATTCATCATGCATCATCCTTCATTCATTCATCATTCATTCATTCATCCATTATTCATTCATTCATTCATTCATTCTTCATTCATTCATTCATTCATTCGTTCATTCACTCATTCATTCTTCATTCATTCTTCATTCATTCATCCATCATTCATTCTTCATTCATTCATTCATTCATTCATTCACCATTTATCATTCGTCATTCATTCATTCATTCGTTCATTCATTCATCCATCCTTCATTCATTCATCATTCATCATTCTTCATTCTTCATTCATTCATTCATTAATCCATCCATTATTCATTCATTCATCCATTCAATCATTTATTCTTCATTCATTCATTCATTGATTCATTCATTCATCCTTCATTCATTCATTCATTCATCATCCTTCATTCATTCATTCATTCATTCTTCATTCATTCATTCTTCATTCATTCATTCATTCATTCTTCATTCATTCTTCATTCATTCATTGATTCATTCATCATTCATTCATTCATCATTCAACATTCTTCATTCATTCATTCATTCATTCATCCATCATTCATTCCTTCATTCATTCATCATTCATTCATTCATCATTCATCATGCTTCAATCTTCATTCATTCATTCATTCATCCATCCATTATTCATTCATTCATTCATCTTTCATTCATTCATTCATTCATTCTTCATTCATCATTCATTATCCTTCATTCATTCATCCTTCATTCATTCATTCATTCATTCATTCATTCATCCTTCATTCATTCATCATCCTTCATTCATTCATTCATTCATCCATCCATCCTTCATTCATTTATAATCCATTGACTAATTGATCATTCTTTCATAATTCAATCAGTCATCATTCATTCATCATTCTTTCATTCATTTATCAATCATTAATTCATTCATCATTTATTTATCATTCATTCATTCGTCATTCTTCATTCGTTCATCATTCATCATTCATTTGTCATTCATTCATTTATCATTCTTTAATCATTCATTCATTATTTAATCATCATTAATTCTTTCATCATTCCATCATCATTCATCAATAATTCATCATTCATCCATTCATCATTTGTTTATTCATCATTAATTCATTCATTAATCATTCATTCAGTTCATCATTCATTCACTCATTTAGTCAGCATTTATTCATCATTCATTCCATCATTCATCATTTACACATTCATCCATTCATCATTCCTTCATTCATTCATTCATAATTCGTTCATTCATTCATTCATCCATCCATCCATCCATCCGTCATTCATTCATTCATTCATTCATTCATTCATTCATTCATTCATTCATCCATCCATCCATCATCATTCATTCATTCATTCATTCATTATTCATCATTTCATTCATTCATTCATCATGCATCATCCTTCATTCATTCATCTTTCATTCATTCATTCATTCATCCTGCGTCATCCTTCATTCATTCATCATTCATTCTTCATTCATTCATCCATCATTCATTCATCGTTCATTCATTCATTCATCATTCATCATTCTTCATTCATTCATTCAGTCATTCATTAATCCATCCATCCATCCTTCATTCATTCATTCATTCAATCATTCATTCATCCATCCATCCATCCTTCATTCATTCATTCATTCATCCATCCATTCATCCTTCATTCATTCATTCATCATGCATCATCCTTCATTCATTCATCATTCATTCATTCATCCATCATTCATTCATTCATTCATCCATCCATCCTACAATAATTCATCATTCATTCATTCATTCATCCATCCATCCATCCATCATTCATTCATTCATTCATTCATTCATTCATCATTCATTCATTCATTCTTCCATCCATCCTTCATTCATTCATTCATTCATTCATTCATTCATTCATTCTTCATTCATTCTTCATTCATTCATCCATCATTCATTCATTCATTCATTCATCAATCCAACATTCATTCATTCATTTATTCATCATTCATCATTCTTCATTCATTCATTCATTCACCCATCCATCCATACATCCTTCATTCATTCATTCATTCATTCATCATGCATCATCCTTCATTCATAAATCATTCATTCATTCATCCATCAATCATTCATTCATTCATTCTTCATTCATTCTTCATTTATTCATCCATCATTCATTCATCATTCATTCATTCATTCATTCATTCATTCATTCCCCATTCATTCTTCATTCATTCATCCATCATTCATTCATTCATTCATCATTCATCATTATTCATTCATTCATTCATCATTCATTCATTCATCATTCTTCATTCTTCAATCTTCATTCATTCATCCGTCCATCATTCATTCATTCATTCATCCTTCATTCATTCATTCATTCATCATCCTTCATTCATTCATTC